>NC_080200.1:30816830-31096963 GCF_030028045.1 Hippopotamus amphibius kiboko | reverse complement strand
CCATCTTTTTCCTCCTCCTCCTCCTCCTCCTCCTCCTCCTCCTCCTCCTCCTCCTCCCCCTCCTCCTCCCCCACCACCCTCCTCTTCCTCTTCCTCCTTTCTCTGCCCCCCTCCCCCCTCCCTCCCTCCTCCCCCCGCCCTTTTAAAATTGAAGTCTAACAGACTGACAAGAGTATATTGGTTTTCAGGTGTATACCCTAGCGAGTGGCTATGTTTACACATGACCCAGGGATCTCCGTGATAAGTCTCGTTACTGTCTGTCACCATTCGATGTCATGACAGTAGGATGGACTCTATTCCACCTGCTGTACATGACATCCTGCGAGTGCGTTGTTTATTTCATAACTAGAAGTGTGCACCGCTTCCTCTCCCTCACCTATTGCACTCGTCTCCCTCTTCCCCCCTCCCTCCCTCCTCTGGCCACCCCCCATTTGTTCCTTTTAGGTGTCGATGAACCTGTTTGCGGTTCCTTCTTTGTGTTCATGTGTGTGTATTGCTGTGCACGTTCTTCACAGACATGATAGTCTCGCGACCTGAGGTATCTTGTGTAGCGCAATGCCCTCTGGGTCTCTCCATGTTTCCGCGGATGGCAAGACTCATTCCCTTGTAGGGTTGAGTCATGAACGTGCGTGCGCCTGTGTGTGACTAGGTAGAGACGTATGCACACAGAGAGCGCTATCGGTATGTCCCTAACTATGGCTACATAGGGATAGGTGTGGATACACATACACGTGTATGTATGTGTCACCCTCACCCCCTCGGTGGGCACGTAGTGGAGTTGCTGGGTCACGTGGTAGTTGTTGGTGCAGTGCTTTCAGGGACTTCTGTGCTGTTTTCCATAGTGTCATCTGTTGTCGGGGAGCCATTCTGTCAGGCACCAGGTGATATCTCTGAGTCCTCCAGCATGACATGGTGGTGGTCTCTCTCAGCGTGAAAAATAGGTGTCCCGTCAGGAGCCACTTTCCTCTGCTGTTTGGAACTTGCTGTCGTGATTCCAGATCCTGGGCCTGGCCATGTATGCTTGTGCAGAGAAATGCCAGCGCTTTTTATCATACCCTCCATTTAAAAAAAAAATTGTTCTGTATTTGATGGGCTGCGTTGGGTCTTTTTTTGCTGTGCGCGGGCTTTCTTTCCGTTGCGGTGAGTGGGGGCTCCCCTTCGTTGTGGTGCACAGGCTCCTCATTGCCAGTGGCTTCTCTTGGTGCGGAGCACGGGCTCCAGGCACGGGGGCTTCAGGAGTTGCGGCACACGGGCTCAGTCGTTGTGGCTCACGGGCTTCGTTGCTCTGCGGCATGTGGGACCTTCCTGGAGCAGGGATCGAACCCGTGTCCCCTGCAGTGGCGGGCGGATTCTTAAGCAGTGCGCCAGCTAGGCAGCCCCAGTTGTTTCTTGTATTTCAGGGAAAGGTTTCCTTTGGCTTTTGGTTTTGTCCCCGCCCCCACCCCCCAAGAAAGGTACTGTTGGTTGCTTTGTTGACAGTGGAAAACTGTGTTGCGGTTGCTGTTGGAGTGGTGGGGGTCATCGTCCTTGTTGCTTTGTTTCCTTTGTGGGCATTGTTTTCTGTTGGTTTTTTCTGGCTTTGTTTCCTTGTGGATGAAAATGCCTGGTCTTGGTCTGCTCTGTTCAGGCCTCCTGCCCACTTTCCCCATCGGGTTGCTTGTTCTGGGGGGCTGCGTTGCATGAGGCCTTGCTCTGTTTTGGACAGGAACCTCTTATGGGACATGCTTGAGGTTTTCAGATGCGTGTGTGTGTGTACGTGTACACGTGTGTGTGTCTGTACGTGTACACGTGTGCATACACGTACATATGTGTGTGCCTTTACGTACTCCTTGAAGGGCCACAGCAGTCCCAGAGCTTGACTTTGACTTTTTGGTAGTTTGGCTTGGTTTGATTTTGGTGGGACGATAGGTCACTGTGAACCTTTGCTGTAAATCTCTCTCTCACACGCACGTGCGCGCGCACGCACGCACGCACACTCACCACGTTGCATTGTGTAGATGTCCTGGAACGCGGTTTCTTTAGTGGATGGCTGTTGACACGCTGCTCCCCGCCCCCCCGCCCCCGCCCCTGCCCCCGCCCGCCGGTGACTGTGGTCAGTCCGTTTTGAAATCCACGTTCTGACCTCAAGGGCGTGTTCCCCACCCACACACCCATGTGTTCTCTTTGGACTTTGTCGCGGTCTGTGCGGAAATAGATGTTTGTTTCCATTTGTGTGGGGCCAGAGTGTATGTTTACTTTCGTTTCTAGCTTCCGGGCTCTGCGTGTCAGCTTTCCAAAGCCCTTCTCCATGCCAGAAGGGATGAATTCCTGCGTCGTTCTCAGAGCGCTTGCCTGGTTTCGTTTCGCTGGTCCCCGCCTTCCCTCCCTCCCTCCCTCCCTCTCACCCTCCGGGGAGCTGGGGATCTCGCTTGTGGCACTGTGGGCGTCTCCGTGGAATTCCCCGCGCCCCCCCCCATGGCCTGGAATCGCGTCCCCTTCCAGGCAGCCTCCCGGCGGCATCTTGCCAGCTACCCCCGCCCCCGTGTGCTGCCGGGGATCGGGACGCGCCGTGTCGTGTCGTGTCGTGTCGGGCAGGGAGCTAGCTCCGAGGCGAACCCCTCGGGGCCGCGCGGGACGCCCGCCCCGCTCCGGGAGGAGCTCGGGCGTTTGGGCGGCCCGGCGCTCCGGCGTCCTCGGTGGCCGGCCGGCGACCGGGATCCGGCCCGGGGACGTTCGAGCCGGTTGTCGGGCGCCACCTGGCGGCCGCTTTTATATTGTCCCTTCCCTCCGGAGCTCCGGCGACCTTGTCGAGGGCTGTGACTCAGCCGCCGGGCCCGAAGCAGAGTTCCGGGAGGCGAGCCACGCTGGTGCTGGCAGCCCCGGTGGCGCCGAGGCGTAGGCACCTCCTGCTGTCGCCTGAGATTGGGCCTGCAGATCTATGGGGCTGTGACTGCCGCCGCGCTCCCGAGCCGGGGCGGAGGGGCCGCCTGGCCGGGTCGACCAGCATGCGCCCGTGCCCCTCCGGCTGCGGGAACCCATGTCGGGTCGTGCCGCCGCGGTGGGAGAGGAGAGGGTCTGCCGTGCCCGGAGCGCCTGGGACTTGGTGGCCCGGCCTTCTCCTGGGCCGCCCTTGGGAGCGTTCGTTCCCCGACCCCCCCCACCTCCCTTCCCGGTGCCCCCGTGTCCCGCTCCGGAGGTGGGGACCGGCTCGGGCCGAGCGTTGAGGCCGGTGGAGGCAGCCACGGGCTCGGTGGTGGACGCGCGTGCGTCCCAGTCATCAGATTCTTTCGGACCGATGGTTTTCCGAGCCGGACTCCAGAGGTGAGGACCGGCCTGGGCCGCCAGCAGTGACCCGGAGAGGCTGGCCCGGGCCTGGGTGCGTTGCCCCGTGGGCTCCGGGCGTCTCCCTGGAGAAATGGGTTCAAGTCCCGATGGGTCCGGAGACGTGGACGGACCGGCCCCTGCTCGTGCAGGTGGCCGGCGAGGGTGCACCCGGCCTGTCAGCGTGCCCGCGTGGGTCCCGGTCGTCAGACGCGACTTTGTCTCCCCCCTCCGCCCTCCACCCCGAGTCCGGGCCGGGAGGTGGGGACTGGCGCGAGCCCTACTGGGTGGCCCGGGGAGGGGCTCCCGGGCCCGGGCGTGGTCCCTCATGGGGCCCGCTCATCGGAGGCGGCTTGGAGGGGTGCTGAGTTTCTTTCTTGGAACCAAGTCCTGGCCCGGAGACTCGGATGGACCGGTCCCTGCCCGCGTGGGGGGACCGGGGAGGGCGTCCCCAGCCCGCTCCCTCTCCCCCGTGTCCCCGGCCCACTCTGCCACCCCTCCATCCCTGGGTCGACCAGGTGGCCTTGGGCGCTCCGGGGCAAGTGTGGATGGGGAAGTGTTGGGGGCAGGTGGCCGGACCGAGGTTCCGGGGGCCCCCGTGAACCTCGTGGGTGGGCCCCGCTGTCGGGCGCGATGATTTTTTTCGCCGGAAATGGGGCCTTTTTGCCACCAGATAGGTGCTGACATGGTGTTCTTCTGCGTCTGTCGCCGATAGACGCTGGGGCTCCGGACGCCGGCAAGACTCCGGGCTGGGGGTGGCTGTCTGATACCCGGCTCGGTCCTTGCCACTTGAGCTGCCCGCTTGGGCCTGCGTGCCGGCTCTTGCGTGCGCATCCGGCTGCTCCGACCCGCGGTGCCACCTCCGGCCGCTGGCTGAGCCCGAGGGCGGCGGGGCCAGGTGGCGTTGGGTGCTCGACCCTGTGCGCTGCCCCCGCTGCAGGCACCCGGTGGTGAGTGGCCGGCACGACCCCACCCCACAGGCTCTGTGCCCCGTGTCAGGCGTTCTCGTCCTGGGGTGGTTGGCTGCTCTTGCCCGAGAGGAAGGGGCGCCGGCGAGGCGGAAGCGGGCCTCAGTGTGACGGGTCCTCGCCGTGCCTCCCCTGCGGGCCTCTCCCGCTGTGGCTTTAGGCTGGGTGGGTCAACCGATTGATGTGGTGGTGCCACGCTCCGCCGGGCTGGGCCTAAGCCATGCCAGACGAGGGACGGACGTTCCTGGGGGATGGGACCGCTCTTCTCGTTCTGTCCGCGGGCTCCTCGCCTCTCTTCCGCCCCGCCTGCCGGGGTGTGCGGAAGGCAGGGGTGCGGCCTCCGGCCCTGAACCCGCGGTCTCCCGCCCCCGCCTCCCAGCGTGGGCGCGGGGACCGGGGTCCTCGGATGCAGCAGACGCTCTCGCTTTGCCTCCTTGGCATACGCCTCGCGAGCGGCCCTCCCCGCGGCGGGGAGGGCCGCCCCGCCGCCACGCTGCGCACCCCCGTCGGTGTGCGAGCGTGCCTCGCCTGGCCCTCCGTGGTGCTCCTGGAGCGCTCCAGGTCGTCCCTCAGGTGCCCGAGGCCGAGCGGTGGTGTTGTTCCCCTTTCCCAGCGTGTCCCTCGGGTCTCTGCCACCGTGGCATGTGCCGTGAGCGGCTCTCTCTTGGGGGGGGTCGAGACGGTAAGGGAGGTGCGCCCGCCTGTTCCCCCCCCGGCGGTGGGGTCAGGGGCCGCCTCGTTGTGCTGGTCCTCAGTGGCGTGCCGCGGGGGGCTGAGCTTGGCTGAGCACACGCCCCGTGTGGCCCCCGCTACGTGGGGGGCTGCGCGCGGGCGTGGGAGCGATCGTGGGGGCCGGGGCCTGTGAGAGAGGGGGCTGTGTCACGCATCTTGGGCGTGCTCCCCCTCGAGGGCCCGAGGGGCGAGCCCGAGGGCAGCAAGCCTACCGAGGTCGTGCCCCGGCCCTGGCCGCGAACGCTCCCGTGGGCCGTGTGCTTACCCATACCGCAGACTCCCTCCCCTTCAGCCGACTGGAGGGGGGTGTAGGCAGCTCACGGAAGCGCCTCTGTGGGCCCAAAGGGGAGGTGATGAGTGGGGCATGACACGCCCATTCTGTCCATTCAACAGAGGGTCAGGGCTACAGCAGACCCCAGAGAGGGACAGCAGACCCCAGAGAGGGGCAGCAGCCCGGCCGGCCACTGGGTCTCCATGTCTCAGGCTTCCCGGGGAACCTCCCCCCCTTCTCCCCGCCTCCCCCCACATTCCGCCACCCACCTTGGTGCATTTAGAATGGCTCCAATTGTAAATAGATGCTGGTGGGAAGATTTCTACAGGTTACCTGCAATGGCTGACCTGTCATGCTTGTAACCCTGGGAGAGAACAATTCTCTTTGTCCCCAGAGGCGTCAGACCTCCTCTCTCAGGAACCCCTGAACCCCGGCCACTGGACTTCACTCCACTGCCACGTAGTATGGGTCCTCCAAACGTTCCTGTGACGGTGAGTATGGTTTCCATGTGGGTTGAAGCCTCCCCTTGCTGCAAGCCTTCTGTCCTCACCATGGCATAGAGACGGTTAAAAAAAAATTGTGTTTGCCACTTTGGGTATACCTTCCACAGCCTGCAGTGACCAAGGCACCCACTTCGCTGGGCAAGTCCTATGAGCCTTCACAAAAGCTCTTGCAAACTTCTTGGGACCATCACTTTTCCAGTCACACTCAATCATCAGGCAAGATTGACACGGCCGATGGGAAAACTGGACTCCGAGAAGAAAGAGTGACCTACGTGGGGCTGAATGAACTGAGGGCTAGGATGATAGTGTGTGTATGACTACTTGTCTACAATAGGACTGATTGGGGAAGCCGGGGTGGGGGGCAGGGTGCGGATACCTTAGGAGCTTGGGATGAACATATACACATTCCTATACATAAAGTGGATAATCAACAAGCTCTTACGACTTGGCACAGGAAACTATACTCAATACTTTGTAATAACCTATAAGAGAAAAAAAATCTGAAACAGAATCTATCTATATCTATCTATCTATCTATCTATCTATCATCTATCTATCTACCTATCTTTCTATCTAAATCACTGTGCTGTACACCTGAAACTGCACGACATTATAAATGCTTCAATTATTTCAAACAGAAAAGAATCTCCTAACCTGAGTGAGAGAGAGAGAGAGAGAGAACAGGACGGATTGTGAAATCTTTTCTTTGCCAGCTACAAGGGAAAATGAAAACAAACAAAACCCAATTTATTTTAAAAGTTGGACATCCATTTGGTGACTTGTACCCTTGTCAGCAAAATGGAATCACTTCTCTTTTTCTCCCTACCTGCTCCGTCCAGAATTCAGAAACTCTCCATGAGGCTCCTTATTTCTTTGGCAAGAGAGTCACTTGCATGCATTCCTTAGAGGCCCACGTTACGTTTCCATAAAACGGGAATACACACTTGTGGATATGAGATTCTGGTGCTATTCATTTTCCTTAGGGTGCTGCTTTTAACCTGAAAACCGGACTGGATCCTGAAGTCTTTCAAGTTGCCCCCAATATCGGGCTACAACTCTCTCCATGAATGTTTCCCACTTTCGCCCAGCCCACCCTTTTGACTTGGCATCACTGACAACGAAAACGGCCCTTTGCCTGAAGCCCTACAGACCGAAGCTGGAGGACTTGGTGAAAACTTTAGAGACATGGCCACCACAGCTCCTATGGAAACCATCCTGGTGCCTGTTTCTGTGAGAGCCACTCTGAAAGTCGAACCAAACACCCATCATCACAGCCATTTCAAACTGCTAAAGTTGCTTCCACCCTAACATCTACAAATCTTCTTCACTGACACCGCCCCCCACACGCTCCCCCCCCTCCACTGGTTTATAATCGGCCCCTGGCGACTTGGGAAGGAGCGAGCGGTGGAGAAGCAGGCGGGGGCGGGGGCGGGGGCGGGGTGGGGCGGGACCAACAGACAGTAGCCGCTGCCTGCCTGCCTGCCTGCCTGCCTGCCTGCCTGCCGGGCTGAGACCTGAGGGCTGCGGGCCACGCTGGTTTCTGCAACTCAATCCCTTCCAGGAAGCACCTGTGATGACTACTTGGCAGGGAATGGTCAAAGCTGAACTCTCTTGGCCTATTTCTGAAAAAGGCCTGAGTCTCAGCTACGACAGATTTTCTGGATTTCTTGGCCCATGCACGGACCCGCACCTTCCCATCCTGTCAGATCCTTTGTACCCACACCTCCCCTGGGAGAGTTCTTTGGCCTCGTCTGGAACATGAACAAGCAAAACCAAACACAGTGTGACATAATGTATTGGTCTTTCTTGAAAAGAAACATGCTCCTCTCGCACACCTGAGGGCAGGAAGCAAAGGCAAGTTCTCAGCAGGATGGGGGACAGGGAACCCGAACCGAGGCTGGTCAGCAGTGGCCCCCTGCCCCCCACCGCCCCGCCCCCGATCCCCGTCTCTCCCAGGCCCACGAGGGGCCTCCCTTCCCCGCCTCTCTCTGTGCCCCTCGTCTCCAGCTCCCCCAGCCCAGCTTCTGCACCCCACCCCTCCATCCCCGGCCCCGGGAAGGGGAGGCATGTCTGTCCCAGCTCCAGTTCTGATATTTCACTTGTGAAACTTCCCTAGGCCCAGGTGCCAGCTTGCCGTCCTGCTGCTTCATGTCCGTCTCTATCAGCCATGCCCAAAGGGCACGTGAAATTATGGACAGCAAATAGCACACCTAGAGGGTGTGTGTGTGGGGGTGGGGTGTGGTGTCCCTTCTCCAGGAAGCAGTGAGGGAACAAAAGGAGGCCTGGGGGAAGGAGTCCTGGGTGCCTATCATCGCGCCCCCGCCCCCCCACCGCCCCGCAGTGCACCATTCATTTCCATCTCCGCATCTGAAGGACACGTAGTCCTCGTTGAAGCAACTTGATGAGGATTCCCCTCCTAACGACGTGACAGAACCTATGAAGAACTGCACTCCTTGAATCCATAAATGCTAACAGGATCCAAGGAGTTTTCCATCAATGGCCGAAAAAGAAATGGTCCTGAACATAATAACTGCCAAGTATTCCTCTAGACGGAGGCATCATTCACTTTTTCTTTTTTTAACTTATTTTCTTTTTATGTTTTACAATAAACTATATATTTAGAGTGTACAATTTGGTACCCCAATCTTCCAATTCATTCCCCCCCAACCCTCCCCACTTTCCCCACTTGGTGTCCATATGTTTGTGCTCTACATCTGTGTCTCTATTTCTGCCTTGCACACCAGTTGATGTGTACCATTTTTCTGCAGTCCACATATATGTGTGAATATACAATATTTGTTTTTCTCTTTCTGACTCACTATCTTTCACTTGTTAACAACAGTAACGACGATGACGCCGACGACAAGGACAAGGATAAGGACTGGAAAAACAACAGCAGAGAGAGCACTGGGCGAGTTTTCCACTTCTTAAAGGAAGGAGGCCGTGTTCCCAGGCAGGTTGGCTCAGCTGCACAGTTTCCTCCGGTGACTATTCCTGGGGGCACCGTCGAGGTGATGCACGAAACACACAGGAGGAGGCCTTCTTGAATGTCCTGCCCAGGAAATGGGGACATGATTCCAGCAGTGGCAATGGCTGCCCTTCTCTTTAGGGTGACACACGGGCCTGATGGCACTGGGCAAACCCTCCCCTCCCTCCCTCCCTCCCTCCCACCTTCCTTCCTTCCTTCCTTTCTTCCTTCTTGAGGCTCTTGGCCTCCCCACTTTAAGGAAGAGCCCAGGGCCCAGCAGCAAAGACCTTCTGCTGATCCTTGCCAGGGGGCTCTCATTTTACACACTTGAATAGGATCAGTAGACACCGTCATCCCATGAGAAGCAGACAATATCATCTAAAAGCCTACTTTCCTGGTGTCTCAGCGTGCAGGGCTCCTCCTTCTCAGGGATCTTGCGCTCTGTAGGGATAATTCACATGCTGGGGGAGTAGGTTCCCAATAGCATCTTATGAAATGGATTACAGGATGTCTTCCTTTGAAAAAGATAAAGATTATTTGGGAAAGTTATTCATATGAAGCACATGGATGATATCCTCTCTGATCTATATATTAGAGTTGACCGTTGAACAACCAACATGGGGGATTAGGGGGGCCGACCCCACACACACCATTGAGAACCCATGCATAACTTCACAGTCCAAGCTCTGTATCGGGGCTTGCACCTCTGAGTACTCAGCAACCAGAGATCCTGCAGTGCCATAGTGCACAGCTATGGAAAACATCCCCTTATGAGTCACACACACACACACACGCGTGCGCGCGTCCTCGAGCGCAGACATCTCAACTTTGTTACACAAGAGTTAGTGGTGTTCGAATAATCTTAGAAGTGACGACTGCTGTCTGATGAAATCAATGGATCGATCAATCAATCTATGACACTACACTTTGTATTTCCTAGTCTCAAAATGATTTGGAATTTGGCTCCTTAGAAGTTTAGCTTGGTCCTTCAAGGACAGTGTCAGTCAGAGAGAAAATAACATTTCTTCAAATCATGGAAGTGAAATAGTCCTGGACGCTTATGTGAAACATTAACAGAATTTTTCTTCTTTATTTTATAAGATAACTGGAATTAGGAAGAAAATCTCCTCGTGAAAAACCAGGTGCTACCTTTCCTTGACTGATGATCGAAGAGGAGAAAGCATTTTCTGGGCCCATGCAACTTGAGAGAAGTTCTAACTTTTCTGGAAAAGAAAGATTCCCACCCTCCCCTTGCTCGGCCATGCTAGAAACCTTCCCCTGCCCCAAACTCTGACGTGTCCCCTTGTTTGGCCTCACTGTGTGTCGTCCGTGGGTGCGGGAACACACTTGCATTCCGTAACAGGAGAGCCTATGGAGAAAAGATCTCTGGCCACTTTCATGGGATCTGCATTGCTGGCTAGGTAAACCTAAGACATCAAAAGAAGTGCCTTGGAACACATGCTCCTTCCACACTGGTCACCTCATAGGATTCCTAAATGACTCTGGTTCAGCACTCACTCGACTTGGCTGTGTTTCTGTGCTTCCTGACCTAAAGGATCTATCTGGATATGCCACCCGATAGAAGCTGAAATAAATTCACTTTGGATGTGTGTGAATGCCGTTCATACAGAGAGTGGGGACTGCAGGGAGCTCTTGTGGATAAAGAAAAATGGGGGAACACATGTAGGCGACAGCACATAAAGTATAGAAAGATACACGAAGGTTTCCTTCGTTCGCGGGTTGGGAAGGGGGAACGACAGAACATTCCCTGCTTCTACTCCACGCACGCATGCACGCAGGCAGGCAGGCAGGCAGGCAGGCAGGCAGGCAGGCACCGGAGTGGGGTGGGGTGGGGGGAGCTGGCTCCTTACCCCACCCACCAGGGACGCGTGCGCGTTTAAAGAGACCAGGAGCAACGTGGTGGCGGTGGCGATGAGGAAGGAGGACCATGTTCAAGGTGTGGATTTGCGGTGAGGGCTACGTGAGGTGACTAAGAACTCGGTGCAGTGAGCGGCCCATACAAGGACAGAAGCGATGGTCCCCTAATGCTTGCAGGGCCTGGCCAGGAGGATGAACGGGTGCCCATGTTCCGAGGTTGGCATCATGACACTAGTTCATCCCTGTGAAATAGGATGTGTTTTCTGTATTCTCCTGTCTTGACAAACACACGTCTTTACCTGTGTCTCCGTACAACGACGGTCTCTGCGTGACAGTCGGCAGAACATCCCCAGGGACAATTATCACAGAGACCTGAGGTTCTGCTTGGCTGGCAATGCTTGTGTGAATGCTGCAGTGAGATACAGACAGACAGACAAACAGACAGACAGACAGACACACACACACACACACACACAAACACACACCCCTACCTATAATTATGTGTATTTAATACGATATCTTTATTGATTTTCTGTCTCAGATGACTAATGATGCTGTCAGCCTCATGATTTTCACACAGGGTTTCTGTGTGTGTCCTACTGTCGGGACAACATAGCCGGTCTGTGTCATGGAAACAGAGACACCGTGGGAGTCACAGGAATGAAGACCTCGTTCTAGGAACTGGACCTTCCAGAGGCCTGGGAGCAGCTGGGCAGGGCAGGGCTGGGCTGGGCTGCGGAGGAGGGGAGGGGAGGGGAGGGGAGGGAAGGCTGTGGCTCTCAGTCCTCTGAGTGCCCGGTGGCAGTGGCGGAGGTGGCAGTGCCGATGGAGCTGTCAGCGCCCGCAGGGAAAGGTAGCCACCGATGTGCGGGGCCACAGGGGAGACATGGAGAGACTCGGGGGAAGGCACAGCTGTCCCTCGGTGGATCTGCGGCCAGGCAGCCAGGAGTGGCCTGGGTCACTGTCGTCCAGGGGGCACCAGCTGGGAACACTAGCCAGACGCAGTGCGGCGGGTGTGTGTGTGTGTGTGGGGGGGGGGGGGATGGACAGCCTTCCACCCTGCACCTCTGTGCCCACCTGTCACCGTGTGGGATGGCGACAGCCTGCAGAGAGCCTTGGCTGTGGCTTCACTTCCAATGCCTACATCCCATCCAGCGTTCTCTTTGCACCAGCCCTACCCTGGGGTCGCACGGGGAGGGGGAGACTCAGAAAGGCGGTTCCCAGGCTGCCCCCGCATGGAAGTCACATGAGCCTCCGGACATGGCCGTGCCACGTCAAACACGCGTCTTGAGGTAGGTCAGACTTTCCATTGTGTTACGGTTTGTTTCCTTGGGAGAAGTTGTGTCTCTTAGGCCAGGAGCAACTGGAATTGTCGGTCAAAGTCCTCAGGCAGCCCTTTGACTTGGAGGCCGAGCACAAGTTTGACACGGTATGTTTCCGGTGACATGGAATTGCAGATGGCCCACGAAGCATGCTCTCGCCAATACTGCCAAGCCTGTGGTCTCACAGGGGACGGTCTCCTCGACCGAGATGTCACCATCTCGGGAATCTGCACCTGGGGTGACACGGTGACCTCAGGACGAGCGCCCTGTCTGTGCGCCCCATCCGGATGCGCGTGGACGGGAATGGAGCAGCTCTGGGAACGGTGGACGATGCCGGCTCTTGTTCTTCTGCTCTGCTGCCTGCCGTGCATGGCTGTGGAGAGGGACGAGCCGCTGTGGAGAGGGATGAGCCGAGTCCAGTGTCTCTGAACCCACCCCAAGCAAAGAGGAGCAGGAAAGTGGGTGTGGGCCCTCCCTCGTGTGTGGCCAGGATCCTGTGTGGAGGGAGAGTCCCTGACCCTCCCGCTGAGAGGAAGGTGCGAGAGGTGGATCGGCGGCGTCTTTCCTCGGGGCCCCAGAGCTTCTGCGGCTCCGATCTCCCCTCTTCACAGTTCTAGTTGGCGCCCGCCCCAGCACAACCTACCTGAGAGCTTCCCTGGTATCCGGAAGCGATGGCTTTGTGTTTTGAGGACGGAAGGGGAGAAAGAGCTGAGCAAAGCTTTTCCCTGGAACCTGAGTGTCTATGGGTGTGTCTGGCCCATCACCAGCGAGCGTGCTGAGTGCCACTTCCTGAGGGCAGGTGCTCTTTAAGGAAAGTATGGCTTCGTATCTTTGTGACACGCAGGCCCTTCTAGAATGTGGAGCGAGTTTCTCAAGAATCCCAGCAGAATCCCAGGTGCTGTGGAGGCTAGGGCCTCAAAGGTCCGGCTCCATCCCCTCTCTCCATCCTGGCCTGGCCTGGCCTGGCTGGGCCCCTAAGGACCCTGCTGGCCTCTAGAGTGGCCCCTGCTTCTCGGTTGGTTTCCATGCTGCTGCTCACAGAGCCATCTTCTCCAAAGGCAGCCGATCGCCGTATTCCTTCCGTGGAGCTCTGGCACGGCTCTCCTTGGCTTGGATGATAGCATGAGAGGACTGACAAGCTGGGTCCTTCCTCCAGGGCTGACCTTTTACAAACTCCGCCTTGAAGAGGAGTAAAGTCAGCATGTCATTCTCACGTGTAAGATGGGACCCAAGGGGCCCGTTCCTAGCTCTACCACTTGGGAAAGTGGGGGACTCTTCCGTCAAGGAAACGGAGAGCTCATACTTGATGGTGCGGTTGTCAGAAGCCTTTTTCTAAGCCTCCCCTGGCCCCACTGTGTCAGAAAGACGTGTCCCTCCACCTGCCGGGGACTTGATGAAGGAGAGTCACTCTGGTAGAAGTACCCGAAGCTCGATGACTTCACTGCTGTCTCCCTTTCTCTGGCACGGGCCCGCCCCTGGAGGAGCCCTGTCTTCGCCTAGCCATGACGGCACCGCTCAGGTGAGCTGGAGACAGGACCCCAATGAGGGCAGGTGGATGGGAGCCTGTTCAAAATGACCTACACACCCAATCTGCCGTAGACATGGTGCACAGATCGTGGACGTGCCTGTGCCCCCGAAGACATCCGTGTGGCCCCGGGCATCCGGCAGCCATCTTCTCCATGTTCGCCTGACCTGTGCTCTCGCTCTTTTCTCCGGAGCACTCGCCTGATGATTCGTGGGGGCATGAAACCCCAGCTGGCAGGAGCCAAATGATCTTCCCAACACAAGGGAAAAGAAGAGGTGGGGTCCCGCATCCCTCCAATGTGTCTGTGCCTAAGAATGAGTTTCTAAGAAATCTCATCCTCCTTTAGCTCCCTTAACTCTCCCCCGCCCCCCCCACCCCCACCCCCGGCGCCCGCCAGCCCGGGCCATAGTATAGTTACTTTCCCAGATTTCCTCCCTCTCCTCAGCAGAACCGAAGAGATTGTAGGTGTTGCCACTTCTCTGAGTCTTTCTTTGCTTTCTTAGGAGGGCTGCCCCATGTCACGTAAAACTTGGAAGACATACACGTGTGAGCATCTCTCCTTGTGATTCTAACCCAGGGAAGAGCATTTAAAAATCGAAAGGAGGCAAACTAGGGTTCAGGCACCCAGAGTTGAGCCGGGTGGCCACTGGGAAGAGAGTTCCAGACGCCTTCCTGTTTGGGGGAGGGGGAAATCTCCCCCTCTGCCCCTCTTGAGTCCTCGTGGCTGGACTCATCCTAACATGGACTCAAGGCAGGCGGATAGAGGAAGCGGGAGCGGGAACACGTGTTCGTTTGTTGTTGTTGTTGTTGTTGTTGTTGTTGTTTTACCTTCTAGCCCTGAGAAGTGGCTGAGGCGGGCAGCTTTTCGACTGTGTAGACCAAGGGACAGTACATGTGTGAGACAGGGATCAGACCGAGAGACTTAGCTTTCGGGTGCGCCCTGAGGGAAGGAAGAATCTAAACAGAGTTTGGGCTTGGGGGGGTCCCTGAAAGAAGTCACAGTGTTTGTCTCCCTAGGCTTCTCGGCCCCAATGAATTCCCTACTTTGGGGATCGGAGCGTCCTCCTAACTCCAGGTGCGGATGCAGGGAGTGCGCCTTTCACCCGAGAGAGAGATGGATGTCTCGCTTTCAGGGAGACACAAAGGAGAGCCCGAGGGTCCCTCTTGTGTTGGCCGCCTGCTTGAGGTCACCGTCACGCCAAATGATCACTGTGCCACGGAGGTGCATTTTGGCGTGGCCTATCCTGGGCTCCACAGCCACCTCCCTGAGAATGGGTATGGTCAGAACCGTAGGAAGCTCAAGGGCGCCGCCAGCCGCTTTCAAAAACGTATCTGTCAGCACCTGCTGGCTGCAACCGCGAGGTTTCCAAGTGCCCTCCGCATATTCTCCCCCTCCCCCGCAACGACCTCATCACTTCCAATCCTGGCGAACAATGTATGGAACCTTTGCTGGGGTTTTCGTTTGTTTCTCTTTTGTGGGGTTTCTCTCTCTCTCTCTCTCTCTCTCTCTCTCTCTCTCTCTCTCTGTCACACGCGCTCTGATGTTCGGGGCCTAATGGGAGAAATGAAATCAAGCGAGGGGTTTTGCCCTCAGGTTGCCTTGGTCTCGGGTTGACTTGTGTGCGCTGAGAAAGACGGCCTTTACTGAAGGCCCTGCGCAGACTTTTTGACACCCCCGATCCATGGAATCCTGAAGCGGTGGAACCTAGAAATCTTTCGGTCTCCTTTTGATTTGGAAATCTTCTCCTTGACAGAAAGAAGCCTTTTTAAAAGAGAAAAAGAAAAAGTGGAACTGCATGAGCAGATCGGTTTTTAGATCTCAGCCGGGCGGCTGCCCGGTTCTCTGGGGAGAACTGTCTTCATCTTGCAAATCTGTACACACAGCCCACAGTGGCCTGGGATGGAGGCCAGTGGACTGGATTGGGCAGAACCTGAGACCAGAGGAAAGAGAAAAAAAATAAGAAAAATGGTGGTGGTGGTTGGGGGGAGGGGGAAGAGGTCTGCTTTGAAAAATAGGAACTGCTGGCAGGGCTCCCTCACCCCCACCCCCCCACCCCAAAGTAGGACTGTGTATCCAGGCGTAGAAATGATACTGTGCCAAGAAGGCAAGCGCTGTTGAGACTGCTGTTCCTATGATGTTACAAACCGAAAGCGATGCTTTCTGGTCGAGGCTCTCCATGACAATCTACTAAGCAAATCATACATTGGCTGTTTTGGACGTTCTCTGCAGTTTTCATTGGGAGTGAGGAAGAGCCGTTTGTACATGTTTTGATACAATGTTTTGAATGCTGTGGGACCATGGTATGTTTCCGCCGTGGATGAACAAGGTTGCCTTTTCCAGCTTCCGCTTGCATGGTCATTTCCTGGTCCTGACGACCCCCCCGGCCCCAAGTGAGGGAGGCCTGTGTGTCTTTGTGTCCATTTAGAAGGGTTGGTGCTTGATGCCAGCATGATATCCAAATCTTGATTTTGGACTTACCAAACTACTGTTGGGAGTTTGTTTCTTGTCTTAATCTCCCTTAACTCTTGCAGTCACCTGAGTGTCCAGTCTTGATCTCGCGTCTCTCTCTGCCTCTGTCTCTGTCTCTCTCGCTCTTTCCTTTTCTTGATTTCTTCAAGGCAAGCCATCTTTTTCCTCCTCCTCCTCCTCCTCCTCCTCCTCCTCTTCCCCCTCCTCCTCCTCCCCCACCACCCTCCTCTTCCTCTTCCTCCTTTCTCTGCCCCCCTCCCCCCTCCCTCCCTCCTCCCCCCGCCCTTTTAAAATTGAAGTCTAACAGACTGACAAGAGTATATTGGTTTTCAGGTGTATACCCTAGCGAGTGGCTATGTTTACACATGACCCAGGGATCTCCGTGATAAGTCTCGTTACTGTCTGTCACCATTCGATGTCATGACAGTAGGATGGACTCTATTCCGCCTGCTGTACATGACATCCTGCGAGTGAGTTGTTTATTTCATAACTAGAAGTGTGCACCGCTTCCTCTCCCTCACCTATTGCACTCGTCTCCCTCTTCCCCCCTCCCTCCCTCCTCTGGCCACCCCCCATTTGTTCCTTTTAGGTGTCGATGAACCTGTTTGCGGTTCCTTCTTTGTGTTCATGTGTGTGTATTGCTGTGCACGTTCTTCACAGACATGATAGTCTCGCGACCTGAGGTATCTTGTGTAGCGCAATGCCCTCTGGGTCTCTCCATGTTTCCGCGGATGGCAAGACCTCATTCCCTTGTAGGGTTGAGTCATAAACGTGCACACGCCTGTGTGTGACTAGGTAGAGACGTATGCACACAGAGAGCGCTATCGGTATGTCCCTAACTATGGCTACATAGGGATAGGTGTGGATACACATACACGTGTATGTATGTGTCACCCTCACCCCCTCGGTGGGCACGTAGTGGAGTTGCTGGGTCACGTGGTAGTTGTTGGTGCAGTGCTTTCAGGGACTTCTGTGCTGTTTTCCGTAGTGTCATCTGTTGTCGGGGAGCCATTCTGTCAGGCACCAGGTGATATCTCTGAGTCCTCCAGCATGACATGGTGGTGGTCTCTCTCAGCGTGAAAAATAGGTGTCCCGTCAGGAGCCACTTTCCTCTGCCGTTTGGAACTTGCTGTCGCGATTCCAGATCCTGGGCCTGGCCGTGTATGCTTGTGCAGAGAAATGCCAGCGCTTTTTATCATACCCTCCATTTAAAAAAAAAAATTGTTCTGTATTTGATGGGCTGCGTTGGGTCTTTTTTTGCTGTGCGCGGGCTTTCTTTCCGTTGCGGTGAGTGGGGGCTCCCCTTCGTTGTGGTGCGCAGGCTCCTCATTGCCAGTGGCTTCTCTTGGTGCGGAGCACGGGCTCCAGGCACGGGGGCTTCAGGAGTTGCGGCACATGGGCTCAGTCGTTGTGGCTCACGGGCTTCGTTGCTCTGCGGCATGTGGGACCTTCCTGGAGCAGGGATCGAACCCGTGTCCCCTGCAGTGGCGGGCGGATTCTTAAGCAGTGCGCCAGCTAGGCAGCCCCAGTTGTTTCTTGTATTTCAGGGAAAGGTTTCCTTTGGCTTTTGGTTTTGTCCCCGCCCCCACCCCCCAAGAAAGGTACTGTTGGTTGCTTTGTTGACAGTGGAAAACTGTGTTGCGGTTGCTGTTGGAGTGGTGGGGGTCGTCGTCCTTGTTGCTTTATTTCCTTTGTGGGCGTTGTTTTCTGTTGGTTTTTTCTGGCTTTGTTTCCTTGTGGATGAAAATGCCTGGTCTTGGTCTGCTCTGTTCAGGCCTCCTGCCCACTTTCCCCATCAGGTTGCTTGTTCTGGGGGGCTGCGTTGCATGAGGCCTTGCTCTGTTTTGGACAGGAACCTCTTATGGGACATGCTTGAGGTTTTCAGATGCGTGTGTGTGTGTACGTGTACACGTGTGTGTGTCTGTACGTGTACACGTGTGCATACACGTACATATGTGTGTGCCTTTATGTACTCCTTGAAGGGCCACAGCAGTCCCAGAGCTTGACTTTGACTTTTTGGTAGTTTGGCTTGGTTTGATTTTGGTGGGACGACAGGTCACTGTGAACCTTTGCTGTAAATCTCTCTCTCACACGCACGCACGCACACACACTCACCACGTTGCATTGTGTAGATGTCCTGGAACGCGGTTTCTTTAGTGGATGGCTGTTGACACGCTGCTCCCCGCCCCCCAGCCCCCGCCCCTGCCCCCGCCCGCCGGTGACTGTGGTCAGTCCGTTTTGAAATCCACATTCTGACCTCAAGGGCGTGTTCCCCACCCACACACCCATGTGTTCTCTTTGGACTCTGTCGCGGTCTGTGCGGAAATAGATGTTTGTTTCCATTTGTGTGGGGCCAGAGTGTATGTTTACTTTCGTTTCTAGCTTCCGGGCTCTGCGTGTCAGCTTTCCAAAGCCCTTCTCCGTGCCAGAAGGGATGAATTCCTGCGTCGTTCTTGGAGCACTTGCCTGGTTTCGTTTCGCTGGTCCCCGCCTTCCCTCCCTCCCTCCCTCCCTCCCTCTCACCCTCCGGGGAGCTGGGGATCTCGCTTGTGGCACTGTGGGCGTCTCCGTGGAATTCCCCGCGCCCCCCCCATGGCCTGGAATCGCGTCCCCTTCCAGGCAGCCTCCCGGCGGCATCTTGCCACCTACCCCCGCCCCCGTGTGCTGCCGGGGATCGGGACGCGCCGTGTCATGTCGTGTCGTGTCGGGCAGGGAGCTAGCTCCGAGGCGGACCCCTCGGGGCCGCGCGGGACGCCCGCCCCGCTCCGGGAGGAGCTCGGGCGTTTGGGCGGCCCGGCGCTCCGGCGTCCTCGGTGGCCGGCCGGCGACCGGGATCCGGCCCGGGGACGTTCGAGCCGGTTGTCGGGCGCCACCTGGCGGCCGCTTTTATATTGTCCCTTCCCTCCGGAGCTCCGGCGACCTTGTCGAGGGCTGTGACTCAGCCGCCGGGCCCGAAGCAGAGTTCCGGGAGGCGAGCCACGCTGGTGCTGGCAGCCCCGGTGGCGCCGAGGCGTAGGCACCTCCTGCTGTCGCCTGAGATTGGGCCTGCAGATCTATGGGGCTGTGACTGCCGCCACGCTCCCGAGCCGGGGCGGAGGGGCCGCCTGGCCGGGTCGACCAGCATGCGCCCGTGCCCCTCCGGCTGCGGGAACCCATGTCGGGTCGTGCCGCCGCGGTGGGAGAGGAGAGGGTCTGCCGCGCCCGGAGCGCCTGGGACTTGGTGGCCCGGCCTTCTCCTGGGCCGCCCTTGGGAGCGTTCGTTCCCCGACCCCCCCCACCTCCCTTCCCGGTGCCCCTGCGTCCCGCTCCGGAGGTGGGGACCGGCTCGGGCCGAGCGTTGAGGCCGGTGGAGGCCGCCACGGGCTCGGTGGTGGACGCGTGTGCGTCCCAGTCGTCAGATTCTTTCGGACCGATGGTTTTCTGAGCCGGACTCCAGAGGTGAGGACCGGCCTGGGCCGCCAGCGGTGACCCGGAGAGGCTGGCCCGGGCCTGGGTGCGTTGCCCCGTGGGCTCCGGGCGTCTCCCTGGAGAAATGGGTTCAAGTCCCGATGGGTCCGGAGACGTGGACGGACCGGCCCCTGCTCGCGCAGGTGGCCGGCGAGGGTGCACCCGGCCTGTCAGCGTGCCCGCGTGGGTCCCGGTCGTCGGACACGACTTTGTCTCCCCCCTCTGCCCTCCACCCCGAGTCCGGGCCGGGAGGTGGGGACTGGCGCGAGCCGTACTGGGTGGCCCGGGGAGGGGCTCCCGGGCCCGGGTGTGGTCCCTCATGGGGCCCGCTCATCGGAGGCGGCTCGGAGGGGTGCTGTGTTTCTTTCTTCGAACCAAGTCCTGGCCCGGAGACTTGGATGGACCGGTCCCTGCCCGCGTGGGGGGACCGGGGAGGGCGTCCCCAGCCTGCTCCCTCTCCCCCGTGTCCCCGGCCCACTCTGCCACCCCTCCATCCCCAGGTCGACCAGGTGGCCTCGGGCGCTCCGGGGCAAGTGTGGATGGGGAAGTGTTGGGGGCAGGTGGCCGGACCGAGGTTCCGGGGGCCCCCGTGAACCTCGTGGGTGGGCCCCGCTGTCGGGAGCGATGATTTTTTTCGCCGGAAATGGGGCCTTTTTGCCACCAGATAGGTGCTGACACGGTGTTCTTCTGCGTCTGTCGCGGATAGACGCTGGGGCTCCGGACGCGGGCAGGACTCCGGGCTGGGGGCGGCTGTCTGATGACCGGCTCGGTCCTTGCCACTTGAGCTGCCTGCTTGGGCCTGTGTGCCGGCTCTTGCGTGCGCGTCCGGCTGCCCCGACCCGCGGTGCCGCCTCCGGCCGCTGGCTGAGCCCGAGGGCGGCGGGGCCAGGTGGCGTTGGGTGCTCGACCCTGTGCGCTGCCCCCGCTGCAGGCACCCGGTGGTGAGTGGCCGGCACGACCCCACCCCACAGGCTCTGTGCCCCGTGTCAGGCGTTCTCATCCTGGGGTGGTTGGCTGCTCTTGCCTGAGAGGAAGGGGCGCCGGTGAGGCGGAAGCGGGCCTCAGTGTGACGGGTCCTCGCCGTGCCTCCCCTGCGGGCCTCTCCCGCCGTGGCTTTAGGCTGGGTGGGTCAACCGATTGATGTGGTGGTGCCACGCTCCGCCGGGCTGGGCCTAAGCCGTGCCAGACGGGGGACGGACGTTCCTGGGGGACGGGACCGCTCTTCTTGTTCTGTCCGTGGGCTCCTCGCCTCTCTTCCGCCCCGCCTGCCGGGGTGTGCGGAAGGCAGGGGTGTGGCCTCCGGCCCTGAACCCGCGGTCTCCCGCCCCCGCCTCCCAGCGTGGGCGCGGGGACCGGGGTCCTCGGACGCAGCAGACGCTCTCGCTTTGCCTCCTTGGCGTACGCCTCGCGAGCGGCCCTCCCCGCGGCGGGGAGGGCCGCCCCGCCGCCACGCTGCGCGCCCCCGTTGGTGTGCGAGCGTGCCTCGCCTGGCCCTCTGTGGTGCTCCTGGAGCGCTCCAGGTCGTCCCTCAGGTGCCCGAGGCCGAGCGGTGGTGTTGTTCCCCTTTCCCAGCGTGTCCCTCGGGTCTCTGCCACCGTGGCATGTGCCGTGAGCGGCTCTCTCTTGGGGGGGGTCGAGATGGTAAGGGAGGTGCGCCCGCCTGTTCCCCCCCCGGCGGTGGGGTCAGGGGCCGCCTAGTTGTGCTGGTCCTCAGCGGCGTGCCGTGGGGGGCTGAGCTTGGCCGAGCGCACGCCCCGTGTGGCCCCCGCTACGTGGGGGGCTGCGCGCAGGCATGGGAGCGATCGTGGGGGCCGGGGCATGTGAGAGAGGGAGCTGTGTCACGCATCTTGGGCGAGCTCCCCCTCGAGGGCCCGAGGGGCGAGCCCGAGGGCAGCAAGCCTACCGAGGTCGTGCCCCGGCCCTGGCCGCGAACGCTCCCGTGGGCCGTGTGCTTACCCATACCGCAGACTCCCTCCACTCCAGCCGACTGGAGGGGGGTGTAGGCAGCTCACGGACGTGCCTCTGTGGGCCCGAAGGGGAGGTGATGAGTGGGGCATGACACGCCCATTCTGTCCATTCAACAGAGGGTCAGGGCTACAGCAGACCCCAGAGAGGGACAGCAGCCCGGCCGGCCACTGGGTCTCCATATCTCAGGCTTCCCGGGGAACCTCCCCCCTTCTCCCCGCCTCCCCCCACATTCCGCCACCCACCTTGGTGCATTTAGAATGGCTCCAATTGTAAATAGATGCTGGTGGGAAGATTTCTACAGGTTACCTGCAATGGCTGACCTGTCATGCTTGTAACCCTGGGAGAAAACAATTCTCTTTGTCCCCAGAGGCGTCAGACCTCCTCTCTCAGGAACCCCTGAACCCCGGCCACTGGACTTCACTCCACTGCCACGTAGTATGGGTCCTCCAAACGTTCCTGTGACGGTGAGTATGGTTTCCATGTGGGTTGAAGCCTCCCCTTGCTGCAAGCCTTCTGTCCTCACCATGGCATAGAGACGGTTAAAAAAAATTGTGTTTGCCACTTTGGGTATACCTTCCACAGCCTGCAGTGATCAAGGCACCCACTTCGCTGGGCAAGTCCTATGAGCCTTCACAAAAGCTCTTGCAAACTTCTTGGGACCATCACTTTTCCAGTCACACTCAATCATCAGGCAAGATTGACACAGCCGATGGGAAAACTGGACTCTGAGAAGAAAGAGTGACCTACGTGGGGCTGAATGAACTGAGGGCTAGATGATAGTGTGTGTATGACTACTTGTCTACAATAGGACTGATTGGGGAAGCCGGGGTGGGGGGCAGGGTGCGGATACCTTAGGAGCTTGGGATGAACATATACACATTCCTATACATAAAGTGGATAATCAACAAGCTCTTACGACTTGGCACAGGAAACTATACTCAATACTTTGTAATAACCTATAGGAGAAAAAAAATCTGAAACAGAATCTATCTATATCTATCTATCTATCTATCTATCTATCTATCTATCATCTATCTATCTACCTATCTTTCTATCTAAATCACTGTGCTGTACACCTGAAACTGCACGACATTATAAATGCTTCAATTATTTCAAACAGAAAAGAATCTCCTAACCTGAGTGAGAGAGAGAGAGAGAGAACAGGACGGATTGTGAAATCTTTTCTTTGCCAGCTACAAGGGAAAATGAAAACAAACAAAACCCAATTTATTTTAAAAGTTGGACATCCATTTGGTGACTTGTACCCTTGTCAGCAAAATGGAATCACTTCTCTTTTTCTCCCTACCTGCTCCGTCCAGAATTCAGAAACTCTCCGTGAGGCTCCTTATTTCTTTGGCAAGAGAGTCACTTGCATGCGTTCCTTAGAGGCCCACGTTACGTTTCCATAAAACGGGAATACACACTTGTGGATATGAGATTCTGGTGCTATTCATTTTCCTTAGGGTGCTGCTTTTAACCTGAAAACTGGACTGGATCCTGAAGTCTTTCAAGTTGCCCCCAATATCGGGCTACAACTCTCTCCATGAATGTTTCCCACTTTCGCCCAGCCCACCCTTTTGACTTGGCATCACTGACAACGAAAACGGCCCTTTGCCTGAAGCCCTACAGACCGAAGCTGGAGGACTTGGTGAAAACTTTAGAGACATGGCCACCACAGCTCCTATGGAAACCATCCTGGTGCCTGTTTCTGTGAGAGCCACTCTGAAAGTCGAACCAAACACCCATCATCACAGCCATTTCAAACTGCTAAAGTTGCTTCCACCCTAACATCTACAAATCTTCTTCACTGACACCGCCCCCCACACGCTCCCCCCCCTCCACTGGTTTATAATCGGCCCCTGGCGACTTGGGAAGGAGCGAGCGGTGGAGAAGCAGGCGGGGGCGGGGGCGGGGGCGGGGTGGGGCGGGACCAACAGACAGTAGCCGCTGCCTGCCTGCCTGCCTGCCTGCCGGGCTGAGACCTGAGGGCTGCGGGCCACGCTGGTTTCTGCAACTCAATCCCTTCCAGGAAGCACCTGTGATGACTACTTGGCAGGGAATGGTCAAAGCTGAACTCTCTTGGCCTATTTCTGAAAAAGGCCTGAGTCTCAGCTACGACAGATTTTCTGGATTTCTTGGCCCATGCACGGACCTGCACCCTCCCATCCTGTCAGATCCTTTGTACCCACACCTCCCCTGGGAGAGTTCTTTGGCCTCGTCTGGAACATGAACAAGCAAAACCAAACACAGTGTGACATAATGTATTGGTCTTTATTGAAAAGAAACATGCTCCTCTCGCACACCTGAGGGCAGGAAGCAAAGGCAAGTTCTCAGCAGGATGGGGGACAGGGAACCCGAACCGAGGCTGGTCAGCAGTGGCCCCCTGCCCCCCACCGCCCCGCCCCCCGATCCCCGTCTCTCCCAGGCCCACGAGGGGCCTCCCTTCCCCGCCTCTCTCTGTGCCCCTCGTCTCCAGCTCCCCCAGCCCAGCTTCTGCACCCCACCCCCCCATCCCCGGCCCCGGGAAGGGGAGGCATGTCTGTCCCAGCTCCAGTTCTGATATTTCACTTGTGAAACTTCCCTAGGCCCAGGTGCCAGCTTGCCGTCCTGCTGCTTCATGTCCGTCTCTATCAGCCATGCCCAAAGGGCACGTGAAATTATGGACAGCAAATAGCACACCTAGAGGGTGTGTGTGGGGGTGTGGGGTGTGGTGTCCCTTCTCCAGGAAGCAGTGAGGGAACAAAAGGAGGCCTGGGGGAAGGAGTCCTGGGTGCCTATCATCGCGCCTCCGCCCCCCCCACCGCCCCGCAGCGCACCATTCGTTTCCATCTCCGCATCTGAAGGACACGTAGTCCTCGTTGAAGCAACTTGATGAGGATTCCCCTCCTAACGACGTGACAGAACCTATGAAGAACTGCACTCCTTGAATCCATAAATGCTAACAGGATCCAAGGAGTTTTCCATCAATGGCCGAAAAAGAAATGGTCCTGAACATAATAACTGCCAAGTATTCCTCTAGACGGAGGCATCATTCACTTTTTCTTTTTTTAACTTATTTTCTTTTTATGTTTTACAATAAACTGTATATATTTAGAGTGTACAATTTGGTACCCCAATCTTCCAATTCATTCCCCGCCAACCCTCCCCACTTTCCCCACTTGGTGTCCATATGTTTGTGCTCTACATCTGTGTCTCTATTTCTGCCTTGCACACCAGTTGATGTGTACCATTTTTCTGCAGTCCACATATATGTGTGAATATACAATATTTGTTTTTCTCTTTCTGACTCACTATCTTTCACTTGTTAACAACAGTAACGACGATGACGCCGACGACAAGGACAAGGATAAGGACCGGAAAAACAACAACAGAGAGAGCACTGGGCGAGTTTTCCACTTCTTAAAGGAAGGAGGCCGTGTTCCCAGGCAGGTTGGCTCAGCTGCACAGTTTCCTCCGGTGACTATTCCTGGGGGCACCGTCGAGGTGATGCACGAAACACACAGGAGGAGGCCTTCTTGAATGTCCTGCCCAGGAAATGGGGACATGATTCCAGCAGTGGCAATGGCTGCCCTTCTCTTTAGGGTGACACACGGGCCTGATGGCACTGGGCAAACCCTCCCCTCCCTCCCTCCCTCCCTCCCTCCCACCTTCCTTCCTTCCTTCCTTTCTTCCTTCTTGAGGCTCTTGGCCTCCCCACTTTAAGGAAGAGCCCAGGGCCCAGCAGAAAAGACCTTCTGCTGATCCTTGCCAGGGGGCTCTCATTTTACACACTTGAATAGGATCAGTAGACACCGTCATCCCATGAGAAGCAGACAATATCATCTAAAAGCCTACTTTCCTGGTGTCTCAGCGTGCAGGGCTCCTCCTTCTCAGGGATCTTGCGCTCTGTAGGGATAATTCACATGCTGGGGGAGTAGGTTCCCAATAGCATCTTATGAAATGGATTACAGGATGCCTTCCTTTGAAAAAGATAAAGATTATTTGGGAAAGTTATTCATATGAAGCACATGGATGATATCCTCTCTGATCTATATATTAGAGTTGACCGTTGAACAACCAACATGGGGGATTAGGGAGGCCGACCCCACACACACCATTGAGAACCCATGCATAACTTCACAGTCCAAGCTCTGTATCGGGGCTTGCACCTCTGAGTACTCAGCAACCAGAGATCCTGCAGTGTCATAGTGCACAGCTATGGAAAACATCCCCTTATGAGTCACACACACACACACACGCATGCGCGCGTGCGCGTGCTCGAGCGCAGACATCTCAACTTTGTTACACAAGAGTTAGTGGTGTTCGAATAATCTTAGAAGTGACGACTGCTGTCTGATGAAATCAATGGATCGATCAATCAATCTATGACACTACACTTTGTATTTCCTAGTCTCAAAATGATTTGGAATTTGGCTCCTTAGAAGTTTAGCTTGGTCCTTCAAGGACAGTGTCAGTCAGAGAGAAAATAACATTTCTTCAAATCATGGAAGTGAAATAGTCCTGGACGCTTATGTGAAACATTAACAGAATTTTTCTTCTTTATTTTATAAGATAACTGGAATTAGGAAGAAAATCTCCTCGTGAAAAACCAGGTGCTACCTTTCCTTGACTGACGATCGAAGAGGAGAAAGCATTTTCTGGGCCCATGCAACTTGAGAGAAGTTCTAACTTTTCTGGAAAAGAAAGATTCCCACCCTCCCCTTGCTCGGCCATGCTAGAAACCTTCCCCTGCCCCAAACTCTGACGTGTCCCCTTGTTTGGCCTCACTGTGTGTCGTCCGTGGGCGCGGGAACACACTTGCATTCCATAACAGGAGAGCCTATGGAGAAAAGATCTCTGGCCACTTTCATGGGATCTGCATTGCTGGCTAGGTAAACCTAAGACATCAAAAGAAGTGCCTTGGAACACATGCTCCTTCCACACTGGTCACCTCATAGGATTCCTAAATGACTCTGGTTCAGCACTCACTCGACTTGGCTGTGTTTCTGTGCTTCCTGACCTAAAGGATCTATCTGGATATGCCACCCGATAGAAGCTGAAATAAATTCACTTTGGATGTGTGTGAATGCCGTTCATACAGAGAGTGGGGACTGCAGGGAGCTCTTGTGGATAAAGAAAAATGGGGGAACACATGTAGGCGACAGCACATAAAGTATAGAAAGATACACGAAGGTTTCCTTCGTTCGCGGGTTGGGAAGGGGGAACGACAGAACATTCCCTGCTTCTACTCCACGCACGCAGGCAGGCAGGCAGGCAGGCAGGCACCGGAGTGGGGTGGGGTGGGGGGAGCTGGCTCCTTACCCCACCCACCAGGGACGCGTGCGCGTTTAAAGAGACCAGGAGCAACGTGGTGGCGGTGGCGATGAGGAAGGAGGACCATGTTCAAGGTGTGGATTTGCGGTGAGGGCTACGTGAGGTGACTAAGAACTCGGTGCAGTGAGCGGCCCATACAAGGACAGAAGCGATGGTCCCCTAATGCTTGCAGGGCCTGGCCAGGAGCATGAACGGGTGCCCATGTCCCGAGGTTGGCATCATGACACTAGTTCATCCCTGTGAAACAGGATGTGTTTTCTGTATTCTCCTGTCTTGACAAACACACGTCTTTACCTGTGTCTCCGTACAACGACGGTCTCTGCGTGACAGTCGGCAGAACATCCCCAGGGACAATTATCACAGAGACCTGAGGTTCTGCTTGGCTGGCAATGCTTGTGTGAATGCTGCAGTGAGATACAGACAGACAGACAAACAGACAGACAGACACACACACACACACACACACCCCTACCTATAATTATGTGTATTTAATACGATATCTTTATTGATTTTCTGTCTCAGATGACTAATGATGCTGTCAGCCTCATGATTTTCACACAGGGTTTCTGTGTGTGTCCTACTGTCGGGACAACATAGCCGGTCTGTGTCATGGAAACAGAGACACCGTGGGAGTCACAGGAATGAAGACCTCGTTCTAGGAACTGGACCTTCCAGAGGCCTGGGAGCAGCTGGGCAGGGCAGGGCAGGGCTGGGCTGGGCTGCGGAGGAGGGGAGGGGAGGGGAGGGGAGGGAAGGCTGTGGCTCTCAGTCCTCTGAGTGCCCGGTGGCAGTGGCGGAGGTGGCAGTGCCGATGGAGCTGTCAGCGCCCGCAGGGAAAGGTAGCCACCGATGTGCGGGGCCACAGGGGAGACATGGAGAGACTCGGGGGAAGGCACAGCTGTCCCTCGGTGGATCTGCGGCCAGGCAGCCAGGAGTGGCCTGGGTCACTGTCGTCCAGGGGGCACCAGCTGGGAACACTAGCCAGACGCAGGGCGGCGGGTGTGTGTGTGTGTGTGTGTGTGGGGGGATGGACAGCCTTCCACCCTGCACCTCTGTGCCCACCTGTCACCATGTGGGATGGCGACAGCCTGCAGAGAGCCTTGGCTGTGGCTTCACTTCCAATGCCTACATCCCATCCAGCGTTCTCTTTGCACCAGCCCTACCCTGGGGTCGCACGGGGAGGGGGAGACTCAGAAAGGCGGTTCCCAGGCTGCCCCCGCATGGAAGTCACATGAGCCTCCGGACATGGCCGTGCCACGTCAAACACGCGTCTTGAGGTAGGTCAGACTTTCCATTGTGTTACGGTTTGTTTCCTTGGGAGAAGTTGTGTCTCTTAGGCCAGGAGCAACTGGAATTGTCGGTCAAAGTCCTCAGGCAGCCCTTTGACTTGGAGGCCGAGCACAAGTTTGACACGGTATGTTTCCGGTGACATGGAATTGCAGATGGCCCACGAAGCATGCTCTCGCCAATACTGCCAAGCCTGTGGTCTCACAGGGGACGGTCTCCTCGACTGAGATGTCACCATCTCGGGAATCTGCACCTGGGGTGACACGGTGACCTCAGGACGAGCGCCCTGTCTGTGCGCCCCATCCGGATGCGCGTGGACGGGAATGGAGCAGCTCTGGGAACGGTGGACGATGCCGGCTCTTGTTCTTCTGCTCTGCTGCCTGCCGTGCATGGCTGTGGAGAGGGACGAGCCGCTGTGGAGAGGGATGAGCCGAGTCCAGTGTCTCTGAACCCACCCCAAGCAAAGAGGAGCAGGAAAGTGGGTGTGGGCCCTCCCTCGTGTGTGGCCAGGATCCTGTGTGGAGGGAGAGTCCCTGGCCCTCCCGCTGAGAGGAAGGTGCAAGAGGTGGATCGGCGGCGTCTTTCCTCGGGGCCCCAGAGCTTCTGCGGCTCCGATCTCCCCTCTTCACAGTTCTAGTTGGCGCCCGCCCCAGCACAACCTACCTGAGAGCTTCCCTGGTATCCGGAAGCGATGGCTTTGTGTTTTGAGGACGGAAGGGGAGAAAGAGCTGAGCAAAGCTTTTCCCTGGAACCTGAGTGTCTATGGGTGTGTCTGGCCCATCACCAGCGAGCGTGCTGAGTGCCACTTCCTGAGGGCAGGTGCTCTTTAAGGAAAGTATGGCTTCGTATCTTTGTGACACGCAGGCCCTTCTAGAATGTGGAGCGAGTTTCTCAAGAATCCCAGCAGAATCCCAGGTGCTGTGGAGGCTAGGGCCTCAAAGGTCCGGCTCCATCCCCTCTCTCCATCCTGGCCTGGCCTGGCCTGGCTGGGCCCCTAAGGACCCTGCTGGCCTCTAGAGTGGCCCCTGCTTCTCGGTTGGTTTCCATGCTGCTGCTCACAGAGCCATCTTCTCCAAAGGCAGCCGATCGCCGTATTCCTTCCGTGGAGCTCTGGCACGGCTCTCCTTGGCTTGGATGATAGCATGAGAGGACTGACAAGCTGGGTCCTTCCTCGAGGGCTGACCTTTTACAAACTCCGCCTTGAAGAGGAGTAAAGTCAGCATGTCATTCTCACGTGTAAGATGGGACCCAAGGGGCCCGTTCCTAGCTCTACCACTTGGGAAAGTGGGGGACTCTTCCGTCAAGGAAACGGAGAGCTCATACTTGATGGTGCGGTTGTCAGAAGCCTTTTTCTAAGCCTCCCCTGGCCCCACTGTGTCAGAAAGACGTGTCCCTCCACCTGCCGGGGACTTGATGAAGGAGAGTCACTCTGGTAGAAGTACCCGAAGCTCGATGACTTCACTGCTGTCTCCCTTTCTCTGGCACGGGCCCGCCCCTGGAGGAGCCCTGTCTTCACCTAGCCGTGACGGCACCGCTCAGGTGAGCTGGAGACAGGACCCCAATGAGGGCAGGTGGATGGGAGCCTGTTCAAAATGACCTACACACCCAATCTGCCGTAGACATGGTGCACAGATCGTGGACGTGCCTGTGCCCCCGAAGACATCCGTGTGGCCCCGGGCATCCGGCAGCCATCTTCTCCATGTTCCCCTGACCTGTGCTCTCGCTCTTTTCTCCGGAGCACTCGCCTGATGATTCGTGGGGGCATGAAACCCCAGCTGGCAGGAGCCAAATGATCTTCCCAACACAAGGGAAAAGAAGAGGTGGGGTCCCGCATCCCTCCAATGTGTCTGTGCCTAAGAATGAGTTTCTAAGAAATCTCATCCTCCTTTAGCTCCCTTAACTCTCCCCCGCCCCCCCCACCCCCACCCCCGGCGCCCGCCAGCCCGGGCCATAGTATAGTTACTTTCCCAGATTTCCTCCCTCTCCTCAGCAGAACCGAAGAGATTGTAGGTGTTGCCACTTCTCTGAGTCTTTCTTTGCTTTCTTAGGAGGGCTGCCCCATGTCACGTAAAACTTGGAAGACATACACGTGTGAGCATCTCTCCTTGTGATTCTAACCCAGGGAAGAGCATTTAAAAATCGAAAGGAGGCAAACTAGGGTTCAGGCACCCAGAGTTGAGCCGGGTGGCCACTGGGAAGAGAGTTCCAGACGCCTTCCTGTTTGGGGGAGGGGGAAATCTCCCCCTCTGCCCCTCTTGAGTCCTCGTGGCTGGACTCATCCTAACATGGACTCAAGGCAGGCGGATAGAGGAAGCGGGAGCGGGAACACGTGTTCGTTTGTTGTTGTTGTTGTTGTTGTTGTTGTTGTTTTACCTTCTAGCCCTGAGAAGTGGCTGAGGCGGGCAGCTTTTCGACTGTGTAGACCAAGGGACAGTACATGTGTGAGACAGGGATCAGACCGAGAGACTTAGCTTTCGGGTGCGCCCTGAGGGAAGGAAGAATCTAAACAGAGTTTGGGCTTGGGGGGGTCCCTGAAAGAAGTCACAGTGTTTGTCTCCCTAGGCTTCTCGGCCCGAATGAATTCCCTACTTTGGGGATCGGAGCGTCCTCCTAACTCCAGGTGCGGATGCAGGGAGTGCGCCTTTCACCCGAGAGAGAGATGGATGTCTCGCTTTCAGGGAGACACAAAGGAGAGCCCGAGGGTCCCTCTTGTGTTGGCCGCCTGCTTGAGGTCACCGTCACGCCAAATGATCACTGTGCCACGGAGGTGCATTTTGGCGTGGCCTATCCTGGGCTCCACAGCCACCTCCCTGAGAATGGGTATGGTCAGAACCGTAGGAAGCTCAAGGGCGCCGCCAGCCGCTTTCAAAAACGTATCTGTCAGCACCTGCTGGCTGCAACCGCGAGGTTTCCAAGTGCCCTCCGCATATTCTCCCCCTCCCCCGCAACGACCTCATCACTTCCAATCCTGGCGAACAATGTATGGAACCTTTGCTGGGGTTTTCGTTTGTTTCTCTTTTGTGGGGTTTCTCTCTCTCTCTCTCTCTCTCTCTCTCTCTCTCTCTCTCTCTCTCTCTGTCACACGCGCTCTGATGTTCGGGGCCTAATGGGAGAAATGAAATCAAGCGAGGGGTTTTGCCCTCAGGTTGCCTTGGTCTCGGGTTGACTTGTGTGCGCTGAGAAAGATGGCCTTTACTGAAGGCCCTGCGCAGACTTTTTGACACCCCCGATCCATGGAATCCTGAAGCGGTGGAACCTAGAAATCTTTCGGTCTCCTTTTGATTTGGAAATCTTCTCCTTGACAGAAAGAAGCCTTTTTAAAAGAGAAAAAGAAAAAGTGGAACTGCATGAGCAGATCGGTTTTTAGATCTCAGCCGGGCGGCTGCCCGGTTCTCTGGGGAGAACTGTCTTCATCTTGCAAATCTGTACACACAGCCCACAGTGGCCTGGGATGGAGGCCAGTGGACTGGATTGGGCAGAACCTGAGACCAGAGGAAAGAGAAAAAAAATAAGAAAAATGGTGGTGGTGGTTGGGGGGAGGGGGAAGAGGTCTGCTTTGAAAAATAGGAACTGCTGGCAGGGCTCCCTCACCCCCACCCCCCCACCCCAAAGTAGGACTGTGTATCCAGGCGTAGAAATGATACTGTGCCAAGAAGGCAAGCGCTGTTGAGACTGCTGTTCCTATGATGTTACAAACCGAAAGCGATGCTTTCTGGTCGAGGCTCTCCATGACAATCTACTAAGCAAATCATATGTTGGCTGTTTTGGACGTTCTCTGCAGTTTTCATTGGGAGTGAGGAAGAGCCGTTTGTACATGTTTTGATACAATGTTTTGAATGCTGTGGGACCATGGTATGTTTCCGCCGTGGATGAACAAGGTTGCCTTTTCCAGCTTCCGCTTGCATGGTCATTTCCTGGTCCTGACGACCCCCCCGCCCCAAGTGAGGGAGGCCTGTGTGTCTTTGTGTCCATTTAGAAGGGTTGGTGCTTGATGCCAGCATGATATCCAAATCTTGATTTTGGACTTACCAAACTACTGTTGGGAGTTTGTTTCTTGTCTTAATCTCCCTTAACTCTTGCAGTCACCTGAGTGTCCAGTCTTGATCTCGCGTCTCTCTCTGCCTCTGTCTCTGTCTCTCTCGCTCTTTCCTTTTCTTGATTTCTTCAAGGCAAGCCATCTTTTTCCTCCTCCTCCTCCTCCTCCTCCTCCTCCTCTTCCCCCTCCTCCTCCTCCCCCACCACCCTCCTCTTCCTCTTCCTCCTTTCTCTGCCCCCCTCCCCCCTCCCTCCCTCCTCCCCCCGCCCTTTTAAAATTGAAGTCTAACAGACTGACAAGAGTATATTGGTTTTCAGGTGTATACCCTAGCGAGTGGCTATGTTTACACATGACCCAGGGATCTCCGTGATAAGTCTCGTTACTGTCTGTCACCATTCGATGTCATGACAGTAGGATGGACTCTATTCCGCCTGCTGTACATGACATCCTGCGAGTGAGTTGTTTATTTCATAACTAGAAGTGTGCACCGCTTCCTCTCCCTCACCTATTGCACTCGTCTCCCTCTTCCCCCCTCCCTCCCTCCTCTGGCCACCCCCCATTTGTTCCTTTTAGGTGTCGATGAACCTGTTTGCGGTTCCTTCTTTGTGTTCATGTGTGTGTATTGCTGTGCACGTTCTTCACAGACATGATAGTCTCGCGACCTGAGGTATCTTGTGTAGCGCAATGCCCTCTGGGTCTCTCCATGTTTCCGCGGATGGCAAGACCTCATTCCCTTGTAGGGTTGAGTCATAAACGTGCACACGCCTGTGTGTGACTAGGTAGAGACGTATGCACACAGAGAGCGCTATCGGTATGTCCCTAACTATGGCTACATAGGGATAGGTGTGGATACACATACACGTGTATGTATGTGTCACCCTCACCCCCTCGGTGGGCACGTAGTGGAGTTGCTGGGTCACGTGGTAGTTGTTGGTGCAGTGCTTTCAGGGACTTCTGTGCTGTTTTCCGTAGTGTCATCTGTTGTCGGGGAGCCATTCTGTCAGGCACCAGGTGATATCTCTGAGTCCTCCAGCATGACATGGTGGTGGTCTCTCTCAGCGTGAAAAATAGGTGTCCCGTCAGGAGCCACTTTCCTCTGCCGTTTGGAACTTGCTGTCGCGATTCCAGATCCTGGGCCTGGCCGTGTATGCTTGTGCAGAGAAATGCCAGTGCTTTTTATCATACCCTCCATTTAAAAAAAAAAATTGTTCTGTATTTGATGGGCTGCGTTGGGTCTTTTTTTGCTGTGCGCGGGCTTTCTTTCCGTTGCGGTGAGTGGGGGCTCCCCTTCGTTGTGGTGCGCAGGCTCCTCATTGCCAGTGGCTTCTCTTGGTGCGGAGCACGGGCTCCAGGCACGGGGGCTTCAGGAGTTGCGGCACATGGGCTCAGTCGTTGTGGCTCACGGGCTTCGTTGCTCTGCGGCATGTGGGACCTTCCTGGAGCAGGGATCGAACCCGTGTCCCCTGCAGTGGTGGGCGGATTCTTAAGCAGTGCGCCAGCTAGGCAGCCCCAGTTGTTTCTTGTATTTCAGGGAAAGGTTTCCTTTGGCTTTTGGTTTTGTCCCCGCCCCCACCCCCCAAGAAAGGTACTGTTGGTTGCTTTGTTGACAGTGGAAAACTGTGTTGCGGTTGCTGTTGGAGTGGTGGGGGTCGTCGTCCTTGTTGCTTTATTTCCTTTGTGGGCGTTGTTTTCTGTTGGTTTTTTCTGGCTTTGTTTCCTTGTGGATGAAAATGCCTGGTCTTGGTCTGCTCTGTTCAGGCCTCCTGCCCACTTTCCCCATCAGGTTGCTTGTTCTGGGGGGCTGCGTTGCATGAGGCCTTGCTCTGTTTTGGACAGGAACCTCTTATGGGACATGCTTGAGGTTTTCAGATGCGTGTGTGTGTGTACGTGTACACGTGTGTGTGTCTGTACGTGTACACGTGTGCATACACGTACATATGTGTGTGCCTTTATGTACTCCTTGAAGGGCCACAGCAGTCCCAGAGCTTGACTTTGACTTTTTGGTAGTTTGGCTTGGTTTGATTTTGGTGGGACGACAGGTCACTGTGAACCTTTGCTGTAAATCTCTCTCTCACACGCACGCACGCACACACACTCACCACGTTGCATTGTGTAGATGTCCTGGAACGCGGTTTCTTTAGTGGATGGCTGTTGACACGCTGCTCCCCGCCCCCCAGCCCCCGCCCCTGCCCCCGCCCGCCGGTGACTGTGGTCAGTCCGTTTTGAAATCCACATTCTGACCTCAAGGGCGTGTTCCCCACCCACACACCCATGTGTTCTCTTTGGACTCTGTCGCGGTCTGTGCGGAAATAGATGTTTGTTTCCATTTGTGTGGGGCCAGAGTGTATGTTTACTTTCGTTTCTAGCTTCCGGGCTCTGCGTGTCAGCTTTCCAAAGCCCTTCTCCGTGCCAGAAGGGATGAATTCCTGCGTCGTTCTTGGAGCACTTGCCTGGTTTCGTTTCGCTGGTCCCCGCCTTCCCTCCCTCCCTCCCTCCCTCCCTCTCACCCTCCGGGGAGCTGGGGATCTCGCTTGTGGCACTGTGGGCGTCTCCGTGGAATTCCCCGCGCCCCCCCCATGGCCTGGAATCGCGTCCCCTTCCAGGCAGCCTCCCGGCGGCATCTTGCCACCTACCCCCGCCCCCGTGTGCTGCCGGGGATCGGGACGCGCCGTGTCATGTCGTGTCGTGTCGGGCAGGGAGCTAGCTCCGAGGCGGACCCCTCGGGGCCGCGCGGGACGCCCGCCCCGCTCCGGGAGGAGCTCGGGCGTTTGGGCGGCCCGGCGCTCCGGCGTCCTCGGTGGCCGGCCGGCGACCGGGATCCGGCCCGGGGACGTTCGAGCCGGTTGTCGGGCGCCACCTGGCGGCCGCTTTTATATTGTCCCTTCCCTCCGGAGCTCCGGCGACCTTGTCGAGGGCTGTGACTCAGCCGCCGGGCCCGAAGCAGAGTTCCGGGAGGCGAGCCACGCTGGTGCTGGCAGCCCCGGTGGCGCCGAGGCGTAGGCACCTCCTGCTGTCGCCTGAGATTGGGCCTGCAGATCTATGGGGCTGTGACTGCCGCCACGCTCCCGAGCCGGGGCGGAGGGGCCGCCTGGCCGGGTCGACCAGCATGCGCCCGTGCCCCTCCGGCTGCGGGAACCCATGTCGGGTCGTGCCGCCGCGGTGGGAGAGGAGAGGCTCTGCCGCGCCCGGAGCGCCTGGGACTTGGTGGCCCGGCCTTCTCCTGGGCCGCCCTTGGGAGCGTTCGTTCCCCGACCCCCCCCACCTCCCTTCCCGGTGCCCCTGCGTCCCGCTCCGGAGGTGGGGACCGGCTCGGGCCGAGCGTTGAGGCCGGTGGAGGCCGCCACGGGCTCGGTGGTGGACGCGTGTGCGTCCCAGTCGTCAGATTCTTTCGGACCGATGGTTTTCTGAGCCGGACTCGAGAGGTGAGGACCGGCCCGGGCCGCCAGCGGTGACCCGGAGAGGCTGGCCCGGGCCTGGGTGCGTTGCCCCGTGGGCTCCGGGCGTCTCCCTGGAGAAATGGGTTCAAGTCCCGATGGGTCCGGAGACGTGGACGGACCGGCCCCTGCTCGCGCAGGTGGCCGGCGAGGGTGCACCCGGCCTGTCAGCGTGCCCGCGTGGGTCCCGGTCGTCGGACACGACTTTGTCTCCCCCCTCTGCCCTCCACCCCGAGTCCGGGCCGGGAGGTGGGGACTGGCGCGAGCCGTACTGGGTGGCCCGGGGAGGGGCTCCCGGGCCCGGGTGTGGTCCCTCATGGGGCCCGCTCATCGGAGGCGGCTCGGAGGGGTGCTGTGTTTCTTTCTTCGAACCAAGTCCTGGCCCGGAGACTTGGATGGACCGGTCCCTGCCCGCGTGGGGGGACCGGGGAGGGCGTCCCCAGCCTGCTCCCTCTCCCCCGTGTCCCCGGCCCACTCTGCCACCCCTCCATCCCCAGGTCGACCAGGTGGCCTCGGGCGCTCCGGGGCAAGTGTGGATGGGGAAGTGTTGGGGGCAGGTGGCCGGACCGAGGTTCCGGGGGCCCCCGTGAACCTCGTGGGTGGGCCCCGCTGTCGGGAGCGATGATTTTTTTCGCCGGAAATGGGGCCTTTTTGCCACCAGATAGGTGCTGACACGGTGTTCTTCTGCGTCTGTCGCGGATAGACGCTGGGGCTCCGGACGCGGGCAGGACTCCGGGCTGGGGGCGGCTGTCTGATGACCGGCTCGGTCCTTGCCACTTGAGCTGCCTGCTTGGGCCTGTGTGCCGGCTCTTGCGTGCGCGTCCGGCTGCCCCGACCCGCGGTGCCGCCTCCGGCCGCTGGCTGAGCCCGAGGGCGGCGGGGCCAGGTGGCGTTGGGTGCTCGACCCTGTGCGCTGCCCCCGCTGCAGGCACCCGGTGGTGAGTGGCCGGCACGACCCCACCCCACAGGCTCTGTGCCCCGTGTCAGGCGTTCTCATCCTGGGGTGGTTGGCTGCTCTTGCCTGAGAGGAAGGGGCGCCGGTGAGGCGGAAGCGGGCCTCAGTGTGACGGGTCCTCGCCGTGCCTCCCCTGCGGGCCTCTCCCGCCGTGGCTTTAGGCTGGGTGGGTCAACCGATTGATGTGGTGGTGCCACGCTCCGCCGGGCTGGGCCTAAGCCGTGCCAGACGGGGGACGGACGTTCCTGGGGGACGGGACCGCTCTTCTTGTTCTGTCCGTGGGCTCCTCGCCTCTCTTCCGCCCCGCCTGCCGGGGTGTGCGGAAGGCAGGGGTGTGGCCTCCGGCCCTGAACCCGCGGTCTCCCGCCCCCGCCTCCCAGCGTGGGCGCGGGGACCGGGGTCCTCGGACGCAGCAGACGCTCTCGCTTTGCCTCCTTGGCGTACGCCTTGCGAGCGGCCCTCCCCGCGGCGGGGAGGGCCGCCCCGCCGCCACGCTGCGCGCCCCCGTTGGTGTGCGAGCGTGCCTCGCCTGGCCCTCTGTGGTGCTCCTGGAGCGCTCCAGGTCGTCCCTCAGGTGCCCGAGGCCGAGCGGTGGTGTTGTTCCCCTTTCCCAGCGTGTCCCTCGGGTCTCTGCCACCGTGGCATGTGCCGTGAGCGGCTCTCTCTTGGGGGGGGTCGAGATGGTAAGGGAGGTGCGCCCGCCTGTTCCCCCCCCGGCGGTGGGGTCAGGGGCCGCCTCGTTGTGCTGGTCCTCAGCGGCGTGCCGCGGGGGGCTGAGCTTGGCCGAGCGCACGCCCCGTGTGGCCCCCGCTACGTGGGGGGCTGCGCGCAGGCGTGGGAGCGATCGTGGGGGCCGGGGCATGTGAGAGAGGGAGCTGTGTCACGCATCTTGGGCGAGCTCCCCCTCGAGGGCCCGAGGGGCGAGCCCGAGGGCAGCAAGCCTACCGAGGTCGTGCCCCGGCCCTGGCCGCGAACGCTCCCGTGGGCCGTGTGCTTACCCATACCGCAGACTCCCTCCACTCCAGCCGACTGGAGGGGGGTGTAGGCAGCTCACGGACGTGCCTCTGTGGGCCCGAAGGGGAGGTGATGAGTGGGGCATGACACGCCCATTCTGTCCATTCAACAGAGGGTCAGGGCTACAGCAGACCCCAGAGAGGGACAGCAGCCCGGCCGGCCACTGGGTCTCCATATCTCAGGCTTCCCGGGGAACCTCCCCCCTTCTCCCCGCCTCCCCCCACATTCCGCCACCCACCTTGGTGCATTTAGAATGGCTCCAATTGTAAATAGATGCTGGTGGGAAGATTTCTACAGGTTACCTGCAATGGCTGACCTGTCATGCTTGTAACCCTGGGAGAAAACAATTCTCTTTGTCCCCAGAGGCGTCAGACCTCCTCTCTCAGGAACCCCTGAACCCCGGCCACTGGACTTCACTCCACTGCCACGTAGTATGGGTCCTCCAAACGTTCCTGTGACGGTGAGTATGGTTTCCATGTGGGTTGAAGCCTCCCCTTGCTGCAAGCCTTCTGTCCTCACCATGGCATAGAGACGGTTAAAAAAAATTGTGTTTGCCACTTTGGGTATACCTTCCACAGCCTGCAGTGATCAAGGCACCCACTTCGCTGGGCAAGTCCTATGAGCCTTCACAAAAGCTCTTGCAAACTTCTTGGGACCATCACTTTTCCAGTCACAGTCAATCATCAGGCAAGATTGACACAGCCGATGGGAAAACTGGACTCTGAGAAGAAAGAGTGACCTACGTGGGGCTGAATGAACTGAGGGCTAGATGATAGTGTGTGTATGACTACTTGTCTACAATAGGACTGATTGGGGAAGCCGGGGTGGGGGGCAGGGTGCGGATACCTTAGGAGCTTGGGATGAACATATACACATTCCTATACATAAAGTGGATAATCAACAAGCTCTTACGACTTGGCACAGGAAACTATACTCAATACTTTGTAATAACCTATAGGAGAAAAAAAATCTGAAACAGAATCTATCTATATCTATCTATCTATCTATCTATCTATCTATCTATCATCTATCTATCTACCTATCTTTCTATCTAAATCACTGTGCTGTACACCTGAAACTGCACGACATTATAAATGCTTCAATTATTTCAAACAGAAAAGAATCTCCTAACCTGAGTGAGAGAGAGAGAGAGAGAACAGGACGGATTGTGAAATCTTTTCTTTGCCAGCTACAAGGGAAAATGAAAACAAACAAAACCCAATTTATTTTAAAAGTTGGACATCCATTTGGTGACTTGTACCCTTGTCAGCAAAATGGAATCACTTCTCTTTTTCTCCCTACCTGCTCCGTCCAGAATTCAGAAACTCTCCGTGAGGCTCCTTATTTCTTTGGCAAGAGAGTCACTTGCATGCGTTCCTTAGAGGCCCACGTTACGTTTCCATAAAACGGGAATACACACTTGTGGATATGAGATTCTGGTGCTATTCATTTTCCTTAGGGTGCTGCTTTTAACCTGAAAACTGGACTGGATCCTGAAGTCTTTCAAGTTGCCCCCAATATCGGGCTACAACTCTCTCCATGAATGTTTCCCACTTTCGCCCAGCCCACCCTTTTGACTTGGCATCACTGACAACGAAAACGGCCCTTTGCCTGAAGCCCTACAGACCGAAGCTGGAGGACTTGGTGAAAACTTTAGAGACGTGGCCACCACAGCTACTATGGAAACCATCCTGGTGCCTGTTTCTGTGAGAGCCACTCTGAAAGTCGAACCAAACACCCATCATCACAGCCATTTCAAACTGCTAAAGTTGCTTCCACCCTAACATCTACAAATCTTCTTCACTGACACCACCCCCCACACGCTCCCCCCCCTCCACTGGTTTATAATCGGCCCCTGGCGACTTGGGAAGGAGCGAGCGGTGGAGAAGCAGGCGGGGGCGGGGGCGGGGGCGGGGTGGGGCGGGACCAACAGACAGTAGCCGCTGCCTGCCTGCCTGCCTGCCTGCCGGGCTGAGACCTGAGGGCTGCGGGCCACGCTGGTTTCTGCAACTCAATCCCTTCCAGGAAGCACCTGTGATGACTACTTGGCAGGGAATGGTCAAAGCTGAACTCTCTTGGCCTATTTCTGAAAAAGGCCTGAGTCTCAGCTACGACAGATTTTCTGGATTTCTTGGCCCATGCACGGACCTGCACCCTCCCATCCTGTCAGATCCTTTGTACCCACACCTCCCCTGGGAGAGTTCTTTGGCCTCGTCTGGAACATGAACAAGCAAAACCAAACACAGTGTGACATAATGTATTGGTCTTTATTGAAAAGAAACATGCTCCTCTCGCACACCTGAGGGCAGGAAGCAAAGGCAAGTTCTCAGCAGGATGGGGGACAGGGAACCCGAACCGAGGCTGGTCAGCAGTGGCCCCCTGCCCCCCACCGCCCCGCCCCCCGATCCCCGTCTCTCCCAGGCCCACGAGGGGCCTCCCTTCCCCGCCTCTCTCTGTGCCCCTCGTCTCCAGCTCCCCCAGCCCAGCTTCTGCACCCCACCCCCCCATCCCCGGCCCCGGAAAGGGGAGGCATGTCTGTCCCAGCTCCAGTTCTGATATTTCACTTGTGAAACTTCCCTAGGCCCAGGTGCCAGCTTGCCGTCCTGCTGCTTCATGTCCGTCTCTATCAGCCATGCCCAAAGGGCACGTGAAATTATGGACAGCAAATAGCACACCTAGAGGGTGTGTGTGGGGGTGTGGGGTGTGGTGTCCCTTCTCCAGGAAGCAGTGAGGGAACAAAAGGAGGCCTGGGGGAAGGAGTCCTGGGTGCCTATCATCGCGCCTCCGCCCCCCCCACCGCCCCGCAGCGCACCATTCGTTTCCATCTCCGCATCTGAAGGACACGTAGTCCTCGTTGAAGCAACTTGATGAGGATTCCCCTCCTAACGACGTGACAGAACCTATGAAGAACTGCACTCCTTGAATCCATAAATGCTAACAGGATCCAAGGAGTTTTCCATCAATGGCCGAAAAAGAAATGGTCCTGAACATAATAACTGCCAAGTATTCCTCTAGACGGAGGCATCATTCACTTTTTCTTTTTTTAACTTATTTTCTTTTTATGTTTTACAATAAACTGTATATATTTAGAGTGTACAATTTGGTACCCCAATCTTCCAATTCATTCCCCGCCAACCCTCCCCACTTTCCCCACTTGGTGTCCATATGTTTGTGCTCTACATCTGTGTCTCTATTTCTGCCTTGCACACCAGTTGATGTGTACCATTTTTCTGCAGTCCACATATATGTGTGAATATACAATATTTGTTTTTCTCTTTCTGACTCACTATCTTTCACTTGTTAACAACAGTAACGACGATGACGCCGACGACAAGGACAAGGATAAGGACCGGAAAAACAACAACAGAGAGAGCACTGGGCGAGTTTTCCACTTCTTAAAGGAAGGAGGCCGTGTTCCCAGGCAGGTTGGCTCAGCTGCACAGTTTCCTCCGGTGACTATTCCTGGGGGCACCGTCGAGGTGATGCACAAAACACACAGGAGGAGGCCTTCTTGAATGTCCTGCCCAGGAAATGGGGACATGATTCCAGCAGTGGCAATGGCTGCCCTTCTCTTTAGGGTGACACACGGGCCTGATGGCACTGGGCAAACCCTCCCCTCCCTCCCTCCCTCCCTCCCACCTTCCTTCCTTCCTTCCTTTCTTCCTTCTTGAGGCTCTTGGCCTCCCCACTTTAAGGAAGAGCCCAGGGCCCAGCAGAAAAGACCTTCTGCTGATCCTTGCCAGGGGGCTCTCATTTTACACACTTGAATAGGATCAGTAGACACCGTCATCCCATGAGAAGCAGACAATATCATCTAAAAGCCTACTTTCCTGGTGTCTCAGCGTCCAGGGCTCCTCCTTCTCAGGGATCTTGCGCTCTGTAGGGATAATTCACATGCTGGGGGAGTAGGTTCCCAATAGCATCTTATGAAATGGATTACAGGATGCCTTCCTTTGAAAAAGATAAAGATTATTTGGGAAAGTTATTCATATGAAGCACATGGATGATATCCTCTCTGATCTATATATTAGAGTTGACCGTTGAACAACCAACATGGGGGATTAGGGGGGCCGACCCCACACACACCATTGAGAACCCATGCATAACTTCACAGTCCAAGCTCTGTATCGGGGCTTGCACCTCTGAGTACTCAGCAACCAGAGATCCTGCAGTGTCATAGTGCACAGCTATGGAAAACATCCCCTTATGAGTCACACACACACACACACGCATGCGCGCGTGCGCGTGCTCGAGCGCAGACATCTCAACTTTGTTACACAAGAGTTAGTGGTGTTCGAATAATCTTAGAAGTGACGACTGCTGTCTGATGAAATCAATGGATCGATCAATCAATCTATGACACTACACTTTGTATTTCCTAGTCTCAAAATGATTTGGAATTTGGCTCCTTAGAAGTTTAGCTTGGTCCTTCAAGGACAGTGTCAGTCAGAGAGAAAATAACATTTCTTCAAATCATGGAAGTGAAATAGTCCTGGACGCTTATGTGAAACATTAACAGAATTTTTCTTCTTTATTTTATAAGATAACTGGAATTAGGAAGAAAATCTCCTCGTGAAAAACCAGGTGCTACCTTTCCTTGACTGACGATCGAAGAGGAGAAAGCATTTTCTGGGCCCATGCAACTTGAGAGAAGTTCTAACTTTTCTGGAAAAGAAAGATTCCCACCCTCCCCTTGCTCGGCCATGCTAGAAACCTTCCCCTGCCCCAAACTCTGACGTGTCCCCTTGTTTGGCCTCACTGTGTGTCGTCCGTGGGCGCGGGAACACACTTGCATTCCATAACAGGAGAGCCTATGGAGAAAAGATCTCTGGCCACTTTCATGGGATCTGCATTGCTGGCTAGGTAAACCTAAGACATCAAAAGAAGTGCCTTGGAACACATGCTCCTTCCACACTGGTCACCTCATAGGATTCCTAAATGACTCTGGTTCAGCACTCACTCGACTTGGCTGTGTTTCTGTGCTTCCTGACCTAAAGGATCTATCTGGATATGCCACCCGATAGAAGCTGAAATAAATTCACTTTGGACGTGTGTGAATGCCGTTCATACAGAGAGTGGGGACTGCAGGGAGCTCTTGTGGATAAAGAAAAATGGGGGAACACATGTAGGCGACAGCACATAAAGTATAGAAAGATACACGAAGGTTTCCTTCGTTCGCGGGTTGGGAAGGGGGAACGACAGAACATTCCCTGCTTCTACTCCACGCACGCATGCACGCAGGCAGGCAGGCAGGCAGGCAGGCACCGGAGTGGGGTGGGGTGGGGGGAGCTGGCTCCTTACCCCACCCACCAGGGACGCGTGCGCGTTTAAAGAGACCAGGAGCAACGTGGTGGCGGTGGCGATGAGGAAGGAGGACCATGTTCAAGGTGTGGATTTGCGGTGAGGGCTACGTGAGGTGACTAAGAACTCGGTGCAGTGAGCGGCCCATACAAGGACAGAAGCGATGGTCCCCTAATGCTTGCAGGGCCTGGCCAGGAGCATGAACGGGTGCCCATGTCCCGAGGTTGGCATCATGACACTAGTTCATCCCTGTGAAACAGGATGTGTTTTCTGTATTCTCCTGTCTTGACAAACACACGTCTTTACCTGTGTCTCCGTACAACGACGGTCTCTGCGTGACAGTCGGCAGAACATCCCCAGGGACAATTATCACAGAGACCTGAGGTTCTGCTTGGCTGGCAATGCTTGTGTGAATGCTGCAGTGAGATACAGACAGACAGACAAACAGACAGACAGACACACACACACACACACACACACACACACACACCCCTACCTATAATTATGTGTATTTAATACGATATCTTTATTGATTTTCTGTCTCAGATGACTAATGATGCTGTCAGCCTCATGATTTTCACACAGGGTTTCTGTGTGTGTCCTACTGTCGGGACAACATAGCCGGTCTGTGTCATGGAAACAGAGACACCGTGGGAGTCACAGGAATGAAGACCTCGTTCTAGGAACTGGACCTTCCAGAGGCCTGGGAGCAGCTGGGCAGGGCAGGGCAGGGCTGGGCTGGGCTGCGGAGGAGGGGAGGGGAGGGGAGGGGAGGGAAGGCTGTGGCTCTCAGTCCTCTGAGTGCCCGGTGGCAGTGGCGGAGGTGGCAGTGCCGATGGAGCTGTCAGCGCCCGCAGGGAAAGGTAGCCACCGATGTGCGGGGCCACAGGGGAGACATGGAGAGACTCGGGGGAAGGCACAGCTGTCCCTCGGTGGATCTGCAGCCAGGCAGCCAAGAGTGGCCTGGGTCACTGTCGTCCAGAGGGCACCAGCTGGGAACACTAGCCACACGCAGGGCGGCGGGTGTGTGTGTGTGTGTGTGTGTGTGGATGGACAGCCTTCCACCCTGCACCTCTGTGCCCACCTGTCACCATGTGGGATGGCGACAGCCTGCAGAGAGCCTTGGCTGTGGCTTCACTTCCAATGCCTACATCCCATCCAGCGTTCTCTTTGCACCAGCCCTACCCTGGGGTCGCACGGGGAGGGGGAGACTCAGAAAGGCGGTTCCCAGGCTGCCCCCGCATGGAAGTCACATGAGCCTCCGGACATGGCCGTGCCACGTCAAACACGCGTCTTGAGGTAGGTCAGACTTTCCATTGTGTTACGGTTTGTTTCCTTGGGAGAAGTTGTGTCTCTTAGGCCAGGAGCAACTGGAATTGTCGGTCAAAGTCCTCAGGCAGCCCTTTGACTTGGAGGCCGAGCACAAGTTTGACACGGTATGTTTCCGGTGACATGGAATTGCAGATGGCCCACGAAGCATGCTCTCGCCAATACTGCCAAGCCTGTGGTCTCACAGGGGATGGTCTCCTCGACCGAGATGTCACCATCTTGGGAATCCGCACCTGGAGCGACACGGTGACCTCAGGACGAGCGCCCTGTCTGTGCGCCCCATCCGGATGCGCTTGGACGGGAATGGAGAAGCTCTGGGAATGGTGGACGATGCCAGCTCTTGTTCTTCTGCTCTGCTGCCTGCCGTGCACGGCTGTGGAGAGGGACGAGCCGCTGTGGAGAGGGATGAGCCGAGTCCAGTGTCTCTGAACCCACCCCAAGCAAAGAGGAGCAGGAAAGTGGGTGTGGGCCCTCCCTCGTGTGTGGCCAGGATCCTGTGCGGAGGGAGAGTCCCTGGCCCTCCCTCTGAGAGGAAGGTGCGAGAGGTGGATCGGCGGCGTCTTTCCTCGGGGCCCCAGAGCTTCTGCGGCTCCGATCTCCCCTCTTCACAGTTCTAGTTGGCGCCCGCCCCAGCACAACCTACCTGAGAGCTTCCCTGGTATCCGGAAGCGATGGCTTTGTGTTTTGAGGACGGAAGGGGAGAAAGAGCTGAGCAAAGCTTTTCCCTGGAACCTGAGTGTCTATGGGTGTGTCTGGCCCATCACCAGCGAGCGTGCTGAGTGCCACTTCTTGAGGGCAGGTGCTCTTTAAGGAAAGTATGGCTTCGTATCTTTGTTACACGCAGGCCCTTCTAGAATGTGGAGCGAGTTTCTCAAGAATCCCAGCAGAATCCCAGGTGCTGTGGAGGCTAGGGCCTCAAAGGTCCGGCTCCATCCCCTCTCTCCATCCTGGCCTGGCCTGGCCTGGCTGGGCCCCTAAGGACCCTGCTGGCCTCTAGAGTGGCCCCTGCTTCTCGGTTGGTTTCCATGCTGCTGCTCACAGAGCCATCTTCTCCAAAGGCAGCCGATTGCCGTATTCCTTCCGTGGAGCTCTGGCACGGCTCTCCTTGGCTTGGATGATAGCATGAGAGGACTGACAAGCTGGGTCCTTCCTCCAGGGCTGACCTTTTACAAACTCCGCCTTGAAGAGGGGTAAAGTCAGCATGTCATTCTCACGTGTAAGATGGGACCCGAGGGGCCCGTTCCTAGCTCTACCACTTGGGAAAGTGGGGGACTCTTCCGTCAAGGAAACGGAGAGCTCATACTTGATGGTGCGGTTGTCAGAAGCCTTTTTCTAAGCCTCCTCTGGGGCCCACGCTGTCAGAAAGATGTGTCCCTCCAACTGCCGGAGACTTGATGAAGGAGAGTCACTCTGGTAGAAGTACCCGAAGCTCGATGACTTCACTGCCGTCTCCCTTTCTCTGGCACGGGCCCGCCCCTGGAGGAGCCCTGTCTTCGCCTAGCCGTGACGGCACCGCTCAGGTGAGCTGGAGACAGGACCCCAATGAGGGCAGGTGGATGGGAGCCTGTTCAAAATGACCTACACACCCAATCTGCCGTAGACATGGTGCACAGATCGTGGACGTGCCTGTGCCCCCGAAGACATCCGTGTGTCCCCGGGCATCCGGCAGCCATCTTCTCCATGTTCTCCTGACCTGTGCTCTCGCTCTTTTCTCCGGAGCACTCGCCTGATGATTCGTGGGGGAATGCAACCCCAGCTGGCAGGAGCCAAATGATCTTCCCAACACAAGGGAAAAGAAGAGGTGGGGTCCCGCATCCCTCCAATGTGTCTGTGCCTAAGAATGAGTTTCTAAGAAATCTCATCCTCCTTTAGCTCCCTTAACTCTCCCCCGCCCCCCCCACCCCCACCCCCGGCGCCCGCCAGCCCGGGCCATAGTATAGTTACTTTCCCAGATTTCCTCCCTCCCCTCAGCAGAACCGAAGAGATTGTAGGTGTTGCCACTTCTCTGAGTCTTTCTTTGCTTTCTTAGGAGGGCTGCCCCATGTCACGTAAAACTTGGAAGACATACACGCGTGAGCATCTCTCCTTGTGATTCTAACCCAGGGAAGAGCATTTAAAAATCGAAAGGAGGCAAACTAGGGTTCAGGCACCCAGAGTTGAGCCGGGTGGCCACTGGGAAGAGAGTTCCAGACGCCTTCCTGTTTGGGGGAGGGGGAAATCTCCCCCTCTGCCCCTCTTGAGTCCTCGTGGCTGGACTCATCCTAACATGGACTCAAGGCAGGCGGATAGAGGAAGCGGGAGCGGGAACACGTGTTCGTTTGTTGTTGTTGTTGTTGTTGTTGTTTTACCTTCTAGCCCTGAGAAGTGGCTGAGGCGGGCAGCTTTTCGACTGTGTAGACCAAGGGACAGTACATGTGTGAGACAGGGATCAGACCGAGAGACTTAGCTTTCGGGTGCGCCCTGAGGGAAGGAAGAATCTAAACAGAGTTTGGGCTTGGGGGGGTCCCTGAAAGAAGTCACAGTGTTTGTCTCCCTAGGCTTCTCGGCCCCAATGAATTCCCTACTTTGGGGATCGGAGCGTCCTCCTAACTCCAGGTGCAGATGCAGGGAGTGCGCCTTTCACCCGAGAGAGAGATGGATGTCTCGCTTTCAGGGAGACACAAAGGAGAGCCCGAGGGTCCCTCTTGTGTTGGCCGCCTGCTTGAGGTCACCGTCACGCCAAATGATCACTGTGCCACGGAGGTGCATTTTGGCGTGGCCTATCCTGGGCTCCACAGCCACCTCCCTGAGAACGGGTATGGTCAGAACCGTAGGAAGCTCAAGGGCGCCGCCAGCCGCTTTCAAAAACGTATCTGTCAGCACCTGCTGGCTGCAACCGCGAGGTTTCCAAGTGCCCTCCGCATATTCTCCCCCTCCCCCGCAACGACCTCATCACTTCCAATCCTGGCGAACAATGTATGGAACCTTTGCTGGGGTTTTCGTTTGTTTCTCTTTTGTGGGGTTTCTCTCTCTCTCTCTCTCTCTCTCTGTCACATGCGCTCTGATGTTCGGGGCCTAATGGGAGAAATGAAATCAAGCGAGGGGTTTTGCCCTCAGGTTGCCTTGGTCTCGGGTTGACTTGTGTGCGCTGAGAAAGACGGCCTTTACTGAAGGCCCTGCACAGACTTTTTGACACCCCCGATCCATGGAATCCTGAAGCTGTGGAACCTAGAAATCTTTCGGTCTCCTTTTGATTTGGAAATCTTCTCCTTGACAGAAAGAAGCCCATTTAAAAGAGAAAAAGAAAAAGTGGAATTGCATGAGCAGATCGGTTTTTAGATCTCAGCCGGACGGCTGCCCGGTTCTCTGGGGAGAACTGTCTTCATCTTGCAAATCTGTACACACAGCCCACAGTGGCCTGGGATGGAGGCCAGTGGACTGGATTGGGCAGAACCTGAGACCAGAGGAAAGAGAAAAAAAATAAGAAAAATGGTGGTGGTGGTTGGGGGGAGGGGGAAGAGGTCTGCTTTGAAAAATAGGAACTGCTGGCAGGGCTCCCTCACCCCCACCCCCCCCACCCCAAAGTAGGACTGTGTATCCAGGCATAGAAATGATACTGTGCCAAGAAGGCAAGCACTGTTTAGACTGCTGTTCCTATGATGTTACAAACCGAAAGCGATGCTTTCTGGTCGAGGCTCTCCATGACAATCTACTAAGCAAATCATACGTTGGCTGTTTTGGACGTTCTCTGCAGTTTTCATTGGGAGTGAGGAAGAGCCGTTTGTACATGTTTTGATACAATGTTTTGAATGCTGTGGGACCATGGTATGTTTCCGCCGTGGATGAACAAGGTTGCCTTTTCCAGCTTCCGCTTGCATGGTCATTTCCTGGTCCTGACGGCCCCCCCACCCCGGCCCTAAGTGAGGGAGGCCTGTGTGTCTTTGTGTCCATTTAGAAGGGTTGGTGCTTGATGCCAGCATGATATCCAAATCTTGATTTTGGACTTACCAAACTACTGTTGGGAGTTTGTTTCTTGTCTTAATCTCCCTTAACTCTTGCAGTCACCTGAGTGTCCAGTCTTGATCTCGCGTCTCTCTCTGCCTCTGTCTCTGTCTCTCTCGCTCTTTCCTTTTCTTGATTTCTTCAAGGCAAGCCATCTTTTTCCTCCTCCTCCTCCTCCTCCTCCTCCTCCTCCTCCTCCCCCTGCTCCTCCTCCCCCACCACCCTCCTCTTCCTCTTCCTCCTTTCTCTGCCCCCCTCCCCCCTCCCTCCCTCCTCCCCCCGCCCTTTTAAAATTGAAGTCTAACAGACTGACAAGAGTATATTGGTTTTCAGGTGTATACCCTAGCGAGTGGCTATGTTTACACATGACCCAGGGATCTCCGTGATAAGTCTCGTTACTGTCTGTCACCATTCGATGTCATGACAGTAGGATGGACTCTATTCCGCCTGCTGTACATGACATCCTGCGAGTGAGTTGTTTATTTCATAACTAGAAGTGTGCACCGCTTCCTCTCCCTCACCTATTGCACTCATCTCCCTCTTCCCCCCACCCTCCCTCCTCTGGCCACCCCCCATTTGTTCCTTTTAGGTGTCGATGAACCTGTTTGCGGTTCCTTCTTTGTGTTCATGTGTGTGTATTGCTGTGCACGTTCTTCACAGACATGATAGTCTCGCGACCTGAGGTATCTTGTGTAGCGCAATGCCCTCTGGGTCTCTCCATGTTTCCGCGGATGGCAAGACCTCATTCCCTTGTAGGGTTGAGTCATAAACGTGCACACGCCTGTGTGTGACTAGGTAGAGACTTATGCACACAGAGAGCGCTATCGGTATGTCCCTAACTATGGCTACATAGGGATAGGTGTGGATACACATACACGTGTATGTATGTGTCACCCTCACCCCCTCGGTGGGCACGTAGTGGAGTTGATGGGTCACGTGGTAGTTGTTGGTGCAGTGCTTTCAGGGACTTCTGTGCTGTTTTCCATAGTGTCATCTGTTGTCGGGGAGCCATTCTGTCAGGCACCAGGTGATATCTCTGAGTCCTCCAGCATGACATGGTGGTGGTCTCTCTCAGCGTGAAAAATAGGTGTCCCGTCAGGAGCCACTTTCCTCTGCCGTTTGGAACTTGCTGTCGTGATTCCAGATCCTGGGCCTGGCCGTGTATGCTTGTGCAGAGAAATGCCAGCGCTTTTTATCATACCCTCCATTTAAAAAAAAAATTGTTCTGTATTTGATGGGCTGCGTTGGGTCTTTTTTTGCTGTGCGCGGGCTTTCTTTCCGTTGCGGTGAGTGGGGGCTCCCCTTCGTTGTGGTGCGCAGGCTCCTCATTGCCAGTGGCTTCTCTTGGTGCGGCGCACGGGCTCCAGGCACGGGGGCTTCAGGAGTTGCGGCACACGGGCTCAGTCGTTGTGGCTCACGGGCTTCGTTGCTCTGCGGCATGTGGGACCTTCCTGGAGCAGGGATCGAACCCGTGTCCCCTGCAGTGGCGGGCGGATTCTTAAGCAGTGCGCCAGCTAGGCAGCCCCAGTTGTTTCTTGTATTTCAGGGAAAGGTTTCCTTTGGCTTTTGGTTTTGTCCCCGCCCCCACCCCCCAAGAAAGGTACTGTTGGTTGCTTTGTTGACAGTGGAAAACTGTGTTGCGGTTGCTGTTGGAGTGGTGGGGGTCGTCGTCCTTGTTGCTTTGTTTCCTTTGTGGGCGTTGTTTTCTGTTGGTTTTTTCTGGCTTTGTTTCCTTGTGGATGAAAATGCCTGGTCTTGGTCTGCTCTGTTCAGGCCTCCTGCCCACTTTCCCCATCAGGTTGCTTGTTCTGGGGGGCTGCGTTGCATGAGGCCTTGCTCTGTTTTGGACAGGAACCTCTTATGGGACATGCTTGAGGTTTTCAGATGCGTGTGTGTGTGTACGTGTACACGTGTGTGTGTCTGTACGTGTACACGTGTGCATACACGTACATATGTGTGTGCCTTTACGTACTCCTTGAAGGGCCACAGCAGTCCCAGAGCTTGACTTTGACTTTTTGGTAGTTTGGCTTGGTTTGATTTTGGTGGGACGACAGGTCACTGTGAACCTTTGCTGTAAATCTCTCTCTCACACGCACGCACGCACGCACACTCACCACGTTGCATTGTGTAGATGTCCTGGAACGCGGTTTCTTTAGTGGATGGCTGTTGACACGCTGCTCCCCACCCCCCAGCCCCCGCCCCTGCCCCCGCCCGCCGGTGACTGTGGTCAGTCCGTTTTGAAATCCACATTCTGACCTCAAGGGCGTGTTCCCCACCCACACACCCATGTGTTCTCTTTGGACTCTGTCGCGGTCTGTGCGGAAATAGATGTTTGTTTCCATTTGTGTGGGGCCAGAGTGTATGTTTACTTTCGTTTCTAGCTTCCGGGCTCTGCGTGTCAGCTTTCCAAAGCCCTTCTCCGTGCCAGAAGGGATGAATTCCTGCGTCGTTCTTGGAGCACTTGCCTGGTTTCGTTTCGCTGGTCCCCGCCTTCCCTCCCTCCCTCCCTCCCTCCCTCTCACCCTCCGGGGAGCTGGGGATCTCGCTTGTGGCACTGTGGGCGTCTCCGTGGAATTCCCCGCGCCCCCCCCATGGCCTGGAATCGCGTCCCCTTCCAGGCAGCCTCCCGGCGGCATCTTGCCACCTACCCCCGCCCCCGTGTGCTGTCGGGGATCGGGACGCGCCGTGTCATGTCGTGTCGTGTCGGGCAGGGAGCTAGCTCCGAGGCGGACCCCTCGGGGCCGCGCGGGACGCCCGCCCCGCTCCGGGAGGAGCTCGGGCGTTTGGGCGGCCCGGCGCTCCGGCGTCCTCGGTGGCCGGCCGGCGACCGGGATCCGGCCCGGGGACGTTCGAGCCAGTTGTCGGGCGCCACCTGGCGGCCGCTTTTATATTGTCCCTTCCCTCCGGAGCTCCGGCGACCTTGTCGAGGGCTGTGACTCAGCCGCCGGGCCCGAAGCAGAGTTCCGGGAGGCGAGCCACGCTGGTGCTGGCAGCTCCGGTGGCGCCGAGGCGTAGGCACCTCCTGCTGTCGCCTGAGATTGGGCCTGCAGATCTATGGGGCTGTGACTGCCGCCACGCTCCCGAGCCGGGGCGGAGGGGCCGCCTGGCCGGGTCGACCAGCATGCGCCCGTGCCCCTCCGGCTGCGGGAACCCATGTCGGGTCGTGCCGCCGCGGTGGGAGAGGAGAGGGTCTGCCGCGCCCGGAGCGCCTGGGACTTGGTGGCCCGGCCTTCTCCTGGGCCGCTCTTGGGAGCGTTCGTTCCCCGACCCCCCCCACCTCCCTTCCCGGTGCCCCCGCGTCCCGCTCCAGAGGTGGGGACCGGCTCGGGCCGAGCGTTGAGGCCGGTGGAGGCAGCCACGGGCTCGGTGGTGGACGCGTGTGCGTCCCAGTCGTCAGATTCTTTCGGACCGATGGTTTTCTGAGCCGGACTCCAGAGGTGAGGACCGGCCTGGGCCGCCAGCGGTGACCCGGAGAGGCTGGCCCGGGCCTGGGTGCGTTGCCCCGTGGGCTCCGGGCGTCTCCCTGGAGAAATGGGTTCAAGTCCCGATGGGTCCGGAGACGTGGACGGACCGGCCCCTGCTCGCGCAGGTGGCCGGCGAGGGTGCACCCGGCCTGTCAGCGTGCCCGCGTGGGTCCCGGTCATCGGACACGACTTTGTCTCCCCCCTCTGCCCTCCACCCCGAGTCCGGGCCGGGAGGTGGGGACTGGCGTGAGCCGTACTGGGTGGCCCGGGGAGGGGCTCCCGGGCCCGGGCGTGGTCCCTCATGGGGCCCGCTCATCGGAGGCAGCTCGGAGGGGTGCTGTGTTTCTTTCTTGGAACCAAGTCCTGGCCCAGAGACTCGGATGGACTGGTCCCTGCCCGCGTGGGGGGACCGTGGAGGGCGTCCCCAGCCCGCTCCCTCTCCCCCGTGTCCCCGGTCCACTCTGCCACCCCTCCATCCCCGGGTCGACCAGGTGGCCTCGGGCGCTCCGGGGCAAGTGTGGATGGGGAAGTGTTGGGGGCAGGTGGCCGGACCGAGGTTCCGGGGGCCCCCGTGAACCTCGTGGCTGGGCCCCGCTGTCGGGCGCGATGATTTTTTTCGCTGGAAATGGGGCCTTTTTGCCACCAGATAGGTGCTGACACGGTGTTCTTCTGCGTCTGTCACCGATAGACGCTGGGACTCCGGACGCGGGCAGGACTCCGGGCTGGGGGCGGCTGTCTGATGATCGGCTCGGTCCTTGCCACTTGAGCTGCCCGCTTGGGCCTGCGTGCCGGCTCTTGTGTGCCCGTCCGGCTGCCCTGACCCGCGGTGCCGCCTCCGGCCGCTGGCTGAGCCCGAGGGCGGCGGGGTCAGGTGGCGTTGGGTGCTCGACCCTGTGCGCTGCCCCCGCTGCAGGCACCCGGTCGTGAGTGGCCGGCACGAACCCACCCCACAGGCTCTGTGCCCCGTGTCAGGCGTTCTCGTCCTGGGGTGGTTGGCTGCTCTTGCCCGAGAGGAAGTTGCGCCGGTGAGGCGGAAGCGGGCCTCAGTGTGACGGGTCCTTGCCGTGCCTCCCCTGCGGGCCTCTCCCGCCGTGGCTTTAGGCTGGGTGGGTCAACCGATTGATGTGGTGGTGCCACGCTCTGCCGGGCTGGGCCTAAGCCGTGCCAGACGAGGGACGGACTTTTCTGGGGGACGGGACCGCTCTTCTCGTTCTGTCCGCGGGCTCCTCGCCTCTCTTCCGCCCCGCCTGCCGGGGTGTGCGGAAGGCAGGGGTGTGGCCTCCGGCCCTGAACCCGCGGTCTCCCGCCCCCGCCTCCCAGCGTGGGCGCGGGGACCGGGGTCCTCGGACACAGCAGACGCTCTCACTTTGCCTCCTTGGCGTACGCCTCGCGAGCAGCCCTCCCCGCGGCGGGGAGGGCCGCCCCGCCGCCACGCTGCGCGCCCCCGTCGGTGCGCGAGCGTGCCTTGCCTGGCCCTCCGTGGTGCTCCTGGAGCGCTCCAGGTCGTCCCTCAGGTCCCCGAGGCCGAGCGGTGGTGTTGTTCCCCTTTCCCAGCGTGTCCCTCGGGTCTCTGCCACCGTGGCATGTGCCGTGAGCGGCTCTCTCTTGGGGGGGGTCGAGACGGTAAGGGAGGTGCGCCCGCCTGTTACCCCCCGGCGGTGGGGTCAGGGGCCGCCTCGTTGTGCTGGTCCTCAGCGGCGTGCCGCGTGGGGCTGAGCTTGGCCGAGCGCATGCCCCGTGTGGCCCCCGCTATGTGGGGGGCTGCGCGCGGGGGTGGGAGCGATCGTGGGGGCTGGGGCCTGTGAGAGAGGGGGCTGTGTCACGCATCTTGGGCATGCTCCCCCTCGAGGGCCCGAGGGGCGAGCCCGAGGGCAGCAAGCCTACCGAGGTCGTGCCCCGGCCCTGGCCGCGAACGCTCCCGTGGGCCGTGTGCTTACCCATACCGCAGACTCCCTCCCCTCCAGCCGACTGGAGGGGGGTGTAGGCAGCTCACGGAAGCGCCTCTGTGGGCCCGAAGGGGAGGTGATGAGTGGGGCATGACACGCCCATTCTGTCCATTCAACAGAGGGTCAGGGCTACAGCAGACCCCAGCGAGGGACAGCAGACCCCAGAGAGGGACAGCAGCCCGGCCGGCCACTGGGTCTCCATGTCTCAGGCTTCCCGGGGAACCTCCCCCCCTTCTCCCCGCCTCCCCCCACATTCCGCCACCCACCTTGGTGCATTTAGAATGGCTCCAATTGTAAATAGATGCTGGTGGGAAGATTTCTACAGGTTACCTGCAATGGCTGACCTGTCATGCTTGTAACCCTGGGAGAAAACAATTCTCTTTGTCCCCAGAGGCGTCAGACCTCCTCTCTCAGGAACCCCTGAACCCCGGCCACTGGACTTCACTCCACTGCCACATAGTATGGGTCCTCCAAACGTTCCTGTGACGGTGAGTATGGTTTCCATGTGGGTTGAAGCCTCCCCTTGCTGCAAGCCTTCTGTCCTCACCATGGCATAGAGACGGTTAAAAAAGAATTGTGTTTGCCACTTTGGGTATACTTTCCACAGCCTGCAGTGATCAAGGCACCCACTTCGCTGGGCAAGTCCTATGAGCCTTCACAAAAGCTCTTGCAAACTTCTTGGGACCATCACTTTTCCAGTCACACTCAATCATCAGGCAAGATTGACACGGCCGATGGGAAAACTGGACTCCGAGAAGAAAGAGTGACCTACGTGGGGCTGAATGAACTGAGGGCTAGGATGATAGTGTGTGTATGACTACTTGTCTACAATAGGACTGATTGGGGAAGCCGGGGTGGGGGGCAGGGTGCGGATACCTTAGGAGCTTGGGATGAACATATACACATTCCTATACATAAAGTGGATAATCAACAAGCTCTTACGACTTGGCACAGGAAACTATACTCAATACTTTGTAATAACCTATAAGAGAAAAAAAATCTGAAACAGAATCTATCTATATCTATCTATCTATCTATCTATCTATCTATCATCTATCTATCTACCTATCTTTCTATCTAAATCACTGTGCTGTACACCTGAAACTGCACGACATTATAAATGCTTCAATTATTTCAAACAGAAAAGAATCTCCTAACCTGAGTGAGAGAGAGAGAGAGAGAGAACAGGACGGATTGTGAAATCTTTTCTTTGCCAGCTACAAGGGAAAATGAAAACAAACAAAACCCAATTTATTTTAAAAGTTGGACATCCATTTGGTGACTTGTACCCTTGTCAGCAAAATGGAATCACTTCTCTTTTTCTCCCTACCTGCTCCGTCCAGAATTCAGAAACTCTCCGTGAGGCTCCTTATTTCTTTGGCAAGAGAGTCACTTGCATGCGTTCCTTAGAGGCCCACGTTACGTTTCCATAAAACGGGAATACACACTTGTGGATATGAGATTCTGGTGCTATTCATTTTCCTTAGGGTGCTGCTTTTCACCTGAAAACCGGACTGGATCCTGAAGTCTTTCAAGTTGCCCCCAATATCGGGCTACAACTCTCTCCATGAATGTTTCCCACTTTCGCCCAGCCCACCCTTTTGACTTGGCATCACTGACAACGAAAACGGCCCTTTGCCTGAAGCCCTACAGACCGAAGCTGGAGGACTTGGTGAAAACTTTAGAGACATGGCCACCACAGCTCCTATGGAAACCATCCTGGTGCCTGTTTCTGTGAGAGCCACTCTGAAAGTCGAACCAAACACCCATCATCACAGCCATTTCAAACTGCTAAAGTTGCTTCCACCCTAACATCTACAAATCTTCTTCACTGACACCACCCCCCACACGCTCCCCCCCCTCCACTGGTTTATAATCGGCCCCTGGCGACTTGGGAAGGAGCGAGCGGTGGAGAAGCAGGCGGGGGCGGGGGCGGGGGCGGGGTGGGGCGGGACCAACAGACAGTAGCCGCTGCCTGCCTGCCTGCCTGCCTGCCGGGCTGAGACCTGAGGGCTGCGGGCCACGCTGGTTTCTGCAACTCAGTCCCTTCCAGGAAGCACCTGTGATGACTACTTGGCAGGGAATGGTCAAAGCTGAACTCTCTTGGCCTATTTCTGAAAAAGGCCTGAGTCTCAGCTACGACAGATTTTCTGGATTTCTTGGCCCATGCACGGACCCGCACCCTCCCATCCTGTCAGATCCTTTGTACCCACACCTCCCCTGGGAGAGTTCTTTGGCCTCGTCTGGAACATGAACAAGCAAAACCAAACACAATGCGACATAATGTATTGGTCTTTATTGAAAAGAAACATGCTCCTCTCGCACACCTGAGGGCAGGAAGCAAAGGCAAGTTCTCAGCAGGATGGGGGACAGGGAACCCGAACCGAGGCTGGTCAGCAGTGGCCCCCTGCCCCCCACCGCCCCGCCCCCTGATCCCCGTCTCTCCCAGGCCCACGAGGGGCCTCCCTTCCCCGCCTCTCTCTGTGCCCCTCGTCTCCAGCTCCCCCAGCCCAGCTTCTGCACCCCACCCCCCCATCCCCGGCCCCGGGAAGGGGAGGCATGTCTGTCCCAGCTCCAGTTCTGATATTTCACTTGTGAAACTTCCCTAGGCCCAGGTGCCAGCTTGCCGTCCTGCTGCTTCATGTCCGTCTCTATCAGCCATGCCCAAAGGGCACGTGAAATTATGGACAGCAAATAGCACACCTAGAGGGTGTGTGTGTGGGGGTGGGGTGTGGTGTCCCTTCTCCAGGAAGCAGTGAGGGAACAAAAGGAGGCCTGGGGGAAGGAGTCCTGGGTGCCTATCATCGCGCCCCCGCCCCCCCACCGCCCCGCAGCGCACCATTCGTTTCCATCTCCGCATCTGAAGGACACGTAGTCCTCGTTGAAGCAACTTGATGAGGATTCCCCTCCTAACGACGTGACAGAACCTATGAAGAACTGCACTCCTTGAATCCATAAATGCTAACAGGATCCAAGGAGTTTTCCATCAATGGCCGAAAAAGAAATGGTCCTGAACATAATAACTGCCAAGTATTCCTCTAGACGGAGGCATCATTCACTTTTTCTTTTTTTAACTTATTTTCTTTTTATGTTTTACAATAAACTGTATATATTTAGAGTGTACAATTTGGTACCCCAATCTTCCAATTCATTCCCCCCCAACCCTCCCCACTTTCCCCACTTGGTGTCCATATGTTTGTGCTCTACATCTGTGTCTCTATTTCTGCCTTGCACACCAGTTGATGTGTACCATTTTTCTGCAGTCCACATATATGTGTGAATATACAATATTTGTTTTTCTCTTTCTGACTCACTATCTTTCACTTGTTAACAACAGTAACGACGATGACGCCGACGACAAGGACAAGGATAAGGACCGGAAAAACAACAACAGAGAGAGCACTGGGCGAGTTTTCCACTTCTTAAAGGAAGGAGGCCGTGTTCCCAGGCAGGTTGGCTCAGCTGCACAGTTTCCTCCGGTGACTATTCCTGGGGGCACCGTCGAGGTGATGCACGAAACACACAGGAGGAGGCCTTCTTGAATGTCCTGCCCAGGAAATGGGGACATGATTCCAGCAGTGGCAATGGCTGCCCTTCTCTTTAGGGTGACACACGGGCCTGATGGCACTGGGCAAACCCTCCCCTCCCTCCCTCCCTCCCTCCCTCCCACCTTCCTTCCTTCCTTCCTTTCTTCCTTCTTGAGGCTCTTGGCCTCCCCACTTTAAGGAAGAGCCCAGGGCCCAGCAGAAAAGACCTTCTGCTGATCCTTGCCAGGGGGCTCTCATTTTACACACTTGAATAGGATCAGTAGACACCGTCATCCCATGAGAAGCAGACAATATCATCTAAAAGCCTACTTTCCTGGTGTCTCAGCGTGCAGGGCTCCTCCTTCTCAGGGATCTTGCGCTCTGTAGGGATAATTCACATGCTGGGGGAGTAGGTTCCCAATAGCATCTTATGAAATGGATTACAGGATGTCTTCCTTTGAAAAAGATAAAGATTATTTGGGAAAGTTATTCATATGAAGCACATGGATGATATCCTCTCTGATCTATATATTAGAGTTGACCGTTGAACAACCAACATGGGGGATTAGGGGGGCCGACCCCACACACACCATTGAGAACCCATGCATAACTTCACAGTCCAAGCTCTGTATCAGGGCTTGCACCTCTGAGTACTCAGCAACCAGAGATCCTGCAGTGCCATAGTGCACAGCTATGGAAAACATCCCCTTATGAGTCACACACACACACACACGCGTGCGCGTGTGCGCGTGCTCGAGCGCAGACATCTCAACTTTGTTACACAAGAGTTAGTGGTGTTCGAATAATCTTAGAAGTGACGACTGCTGTCTGATGAAATCAATGGATCGATCAATCAATCTATGACACTACACTTTGTATTTCCTAGTCTCAAAATGATTTGGAATTTGGCTCCTTAGAAGTTTAGCTTGGTCCTTCAAGGACAGTGTCAGTCAGAGAGAAAATAACATTTCTTCAAATCATGGAAGTGAAATAGTCCTGGACGCTTATGTGAAACATTAACAGAATTTTTCTTCTTTATTTTATAAGATAACTGGAATTAGGAAGAAAATCTCCTCGTGAAAAACCAGGTGCTACCTTTCCTTGACTGACGATCGAAGAGGAGAAAGCATTTTCTGGGCCCATGCAACTTGAGAGAAGTTCTAACTTTTCTGGAAAAGAAAGATTCCCACCCTCCCCTTGCTCGGCCATGCTAGAAACCTTCCCCTGCCCCAAACTCTGACGTGTCCCCTTGTTTGGCCTCACTGTGTGTCGTCCGTGGGCACGGGAACACACTTGCATTCCGTAACAGGAGAGCCTATGGAGAAAAGATCTCTGGCCACTTTCATGGGATCTGCATTGCTGGCTAGGTAAACCTAAGACATCAAAAGAAGTGCCTTGGAACACATGCTCCTTCCACACTGGTCACCTCATAGGATTCCTAAATGACTCTGGTTCAGCACTCACTCGACTTGGCTGTGTTTCTGTGCTTCCTGACCTAAAGGATCTATCTGGATATGCCACCCGATAGAAGCTGAAATAAATTCACTTTGGATGTGTGTGAATGCCGTTCATACAGAGAGTGGGGACTGCAGGGAGCTCTTGTGGATAAAGAAAAATGGGGGAACACATGTAGGCGACAGCACATAAAGTATAGAAAGATACACGAAGGTTTCCTTCGTTCGCGGGTTGGGAAGGGGGAACGACAGAACATTCCCTGCTTCTACTCCACGCACGCATGCACGCAGGCAGGCAGGCAGGCAGGCAGGCAGGCAGGCACCGGAGTGGGGTGGGGTGGGGGGAGCTGGCTCCTTACCCCACCCACCAGGGACGCGTGCGTGTTTAAAGAGACCAGGAGGAACGTGGTGGCGGTGGCGATGAGGAAGGAGGACCACGTTCAAGGTGTGGATTTGCGGTGAGGGCTACGTGAGGTGACTAAGAACTCGGTGCAGTGAGCGGCCCATACAAGGACAGAAGCGATGGTCCCCTAATGCTTGCAGGGCCTGGACAGGAGCGTGAACGGGAGCCCATGTCCCCAGGTTGGCATCATGACACTAGTTCATCCCTGTGAAACAGGATGTGTTTTCTGTGTTCTCCTGTCTTGACAAACACACGTCTTTACCTGTGTCGCCGTACAACGACGGTCTCTGCGTGACAGTCGGCAGAACATCCCCAGGGACAATTATCACAGAGACCTGAGGTTCTGCTTGGCTGGCAATGCTTGTGTGAATGCTGCAGTGAGATACAGACAGACAGACAAACAGACAGACACACACACACACACACACACACACACACAAACACACACCCCTACCTATAATTATGTGTATTTAATACGATATCTTTATTGATTTTCTGTCTCAGATGACTAATGATGCTGTCAGCCTCATGATTTTCACACAGGGTTTCTGTGTGTGTCCTACTGTCGGGACAACATAGCCGGTCTGTGTCATGGAAACAGAGACACCGTGGGAGTCACAGGAATGAAGACCTCGTTCTAGGAACTGGACCTTCCAGAGGCCTGGGAGCAGCTGGGCAGGGCAGGGCTGGGCTGCGCTGCGGAGGAGGGGAGGGGAGGGGAGGGGAGGGGAGGGAAGGCTGTGGCTCTCAGTCCTCTGAGTGCCCGGTGGCAGTGGCGGAGGTGGCAGTGCCGATGGAGCTGTCAGCGCCCACAGGGAAAGGTAGCCACCGATGTGCGGGGCCACAGGGGAGACATGGAGAGACTCGGGGGAAGGCACAGCTGTCCCTCGGTGGATCTGCGGCCAGGCAGCCAGGAGTGGCCTGGGTCACTGTCGTCCAGGGGGCACCAGCTGGGAACACTAGCCAGACGCAGGGCGGCGGGTGTGTATGTGTGTGTGTGTGTGTGTGTGTGGATGGACAGCCTTCCACCCTGCACCTCTGTGCCCACCTGTCACCATGTGGGATGGCAACAGCCTGCAGAGAGCCTTGGCTGTGGCTTCACTTCCAATGCCTACATCCCATCCAGCATTCTCTTTGCACCAGCCCTACCCTGGGGTCGCACGGGGAGGGGGAGACTCAGAAAGGCGGTTCCCAGGCTGTCCCCGCATGGAAGTCACATGAGCCTCCGGACATGGCCGTGCCACGTCAAACACGCGTCTTGAGGTAGGTCAGACTTTCCATTGTGTTACAGTTTGTTTCCTTGGGAGAAGTTGTGTCTCTTAGGCCAGGAGCAACTGGAATTGTCGGTCAAAGTCCTCAGGCAGCCCTTTGACTTGGAGGCCGAGCACAAGTTTGACACGGTATGTTTCCGGTGACATGGAATTGCAGATGGCCCACGAAGCATGCTCTTGCCAATACTGCCAAGCCTGTGGTCTCACAGGGGACGGTCTCCTCGACCGAGATGTCACCATCTCGGGAATCCGCACCTGGAGCGACACGGTGACCTCAGGACGAGCGCCCTGTCTGTGCGCCCCATCCGGATGCGCGTGGACGGGAATGGAGCAGCTCTGGGAACGGTGGACGATGCCAGCTCTTGTTCTTCTGCTCTGCTGCCTGCCGTGCACGGCTGTGGAGAGGGACGAGCCGCTGTGGAGAGGGATGAGCCGAGTCCAGTGTCTCTGAACCCACCCCAAGCAAAGAGGAGCAGGAAAGTGGGTGTGGGCCCTCCCTCGTGTGTGGCCAGGATCCTGTGTGGAGGGAGAGTCCCTGGCCCTCCCGCTGAGAGGAAGGTGCGAGAGGTGGATCGGCGGCGTCTTTCCTCGGGGCCCCAGAGCTTCTGCGGCTCCGATCTCCCCTCTTCACAGTTCTAGTTGGCGCCCGCCCCAGCACAACCTACCTGAGAGCTTCCCTGGTATCCGGAAGCGATGGCTTTGTGTTTTGAGGACGGAAGGGGAGAAAGAGCTGAGCAAAGCTTTTCCCTGGAACCTGAGTGTCTATGGGTGTGTCTGGCCCATCACCAGCGAGCGTGCTGAGTGCCACTTCCTGAGGGCAGGTGCTCTTTAAGGAAAGTATGGCTTCGTATCTTTGTGACACGCAGGCCCTTCTAGAATGTGGAGCGAGTTTCTCAAGAATCCCAGCAGAATCCCAGGTGCTGTGGAGGCTAGGGCCTCAAAGGTCCGGCTCCATCCCCTCTCTCCATCCTGGCCTGGCCTGGCCTGGCTGGGCCCCTAAGGACCCTGCTGGCCTCTAGAGTGGCCCCTGCTTCTCGGTTGGTTTCCATGCTGCTGCTCACAGAGCCATCTTCTCCAAAGGCAGCCGATCGCCGTATTCCTTCCGTGGAGCTCTGGCACGGCTCTCCTTGGCTTGGATGATAGCATGAGAGGACTGACAAGCTGGGTCCTTCCTCCAGGGCTGACCTTTTACAAACTCCGCCTTGAAGAGGGGTAAAGTCAGCATGTCATTCTCACGTGTAAGATGGGACCCAAGGGGCCCGTTCCTAGCTCTACCACTTGGGAAAGTGGGGGACTCTTCCGTCAAGGAAACGGAGAGCTCATACTTGATGGTGCGGTTGTCAGAAGCCTTTTTCTAAGCCTCCCCTGGCCCCACTGTGTCAGAAAGACGTGTCCCTCCACCTGCCGGGGACTTGATGAAGGAGAGTCACTCTGGTAGAAGTACCCGAAGCTCGATGACTTCACTGCTGTCTCCCTTTCTCTGGCACGGGCCCGCCCCTGGAGGAGCCCTGTCTTCGCCTAGCCATGACGGCACCGCTCAGGTGAGCTGGAGACAGGACCCCAATGAGGGCAGGTGGATGGGAGCCTGTTCAAAATGACCTACACACCCAATCTGCCGTAGACATGGTGCACAGATCGTGGACGTGCCTGTGCCCCCGAAGACATCCGTGTGGCCCCGGGCATCCGGCAGCCATCTTCTCCATGTTCGCCTGACCTGTGCTCTCGCTCTTTTCTCCGGAGCACTCGCCTGATGATTCGTGGGGGCATGAAACCCCAGCTGGCAGGAGCCAAATGATCTTCCCAACACAAGGGAAAAGAAGAGGTGGGGTCCCGCATCCCTCCAATGTGTCTGTGCCTAAGAATGAGTTTCTAAGAAATCTCATCCTCCTTTAGCTCCCTTAACTCTCCCCCGCCCCCCCCACCCCCACCCCCGGCGCCCGCCAGCCCGGGCCATAGTATAGTTACTTTCCCAGATTTCCTCCCTCTCCTCAGCAGAACCGAAGAGATTGTAGGTGTTGCCACTTCTCTGAGTCTTTCTTTGCTTTCTTAGGAGGGCTGCCCCATGTCACGTAAAACTTGGAAGACATACACGCGTGAGCATCTCTCCTTGTGATTCTAACCCAGGGAAGAGCATTTAAAAATCGAAAGGAGGCAAACTAGGGTTCAGGCACCCAGAGTTGAGCCGGGTGGCCACTGGGAAGAGAGTTCCAGACGCCTTCCTGTTTGGGGGAGGGGGAAATCTCCCCCTCTGCCCCTCTTGAGTCCTCGTGGCTGGACTCATCCTAACATGGACTCAAGGCAGGCGGATAGAGGAAGCGGGAGCGGGAACACGTGTTCGTTTGTTGTTGTTGTTGTTGTTGTTGTTGTTGTTTTACCTTCTAGCCCTGAGAAGTGGCTGAGGCGGGCAGCTTTTCGACTGTGTAGACCAAGGGACAGTACATGTGTGAGACAGGGATCAGACCGAGAGACTTAGCTTTCGGGTGCGCCCTGAGGGAAGGAAGAATCTAAACAGAGTTTGGGCTTGGGGGGGTCCCTGAAAGAAGTCACAGTGTTTGTCTCCCTAGGCTTCTCGGCCCCAATGAATTCCCTACTTTGGGGATCGGAGCGTCCTCCTAACTCCAGGTGCGGATGCAGGGAGTGCGCCTTTCACCCGAGAGAGAGATGGATGTCTCGCTTTCAGGGAGACACAAAGGAGAGCCCGAGGGTCCCTCTTGTGTTGGCCGCCTGCTTGAGGTCACCGTCACGCCAAATGATCACTGTGCCACGGAGGTGCATTTTGGCGTGGCCTATCCTGGGCTCCACAGCCACCTCCCTGAGAATGGGTATGGTCAGAACCGTAGGAAGCTCAAGGGTGCCGCCAGCCGCTTTCAAAAACGTATCTGTCAGCACCTGCTGGCTGCAACCGCGAGGTTTCCAAGTGCCCTCCGCATATTCTCCCCCTCCCCCGCAACGACCTCATCACTTCCAATCCTGGCGAACAATGTATGGAACCTTTGCTGGGGTTTTCGTTTGTTTCTCTTTTGTGGGGTTCTCTCTCTCTCTCTCTCTCTCTCTCTCTCTCTCTCTCTCTCTCTCTCTGTCACACGCGCTCTGATGTTCGGGGCCTAATGGGAGAAATTAAATCAAGCGAGGGGTTTTGCCCTCAGGTTGCCTTGGTCTCGGGTTGACTTGTGTGCGCTGAGAAAGACGGCCTTTACTGAAGGCCCTGCGCAGACTTTTTGACACCCCCGATCCATGGAATCCTGAAGCGGTGGAACCTAGAAATCTTTCGGTCTCCTTTTGATTTGGAAATCTTCTCCTTGACAGAAAGAAGCCTTTTTAAAAGAGAAAAAGAAAAAGTGGAACTGCATGAGCAGATCGGTTTTTAGATCTCAGCCGGGCGGCTGCCCGGTTCTCTGGGGAGAACTGTCTTCATCTTGCAAATCTGTACACACAGCCCACAGTGGCCTGGGATGGAGGCCAGTGGACTGGATTGGGCAGAACCTGAGACCAGAGGAAAGAGAAAAAAAATAAGAAAAATGGTGGTGGTGGTTGGGGGGAGGGGGAAGAGGTCTGCTTTGAAAAATAGGAACTGCTGGCAGGGCTCCCTCACCCCCACCCCCCCACCCCAAAGTAGGACTGTGTATCCAGGCGTAGAAATGATACTGTGCCAAGAAGGCAAGCGCTGTTGAGACTGCTGTTCCTATGATGTTACAAACCGAAAGCGATGCTTTCTGGTCGAGGCTCTCCATGACAATCTACTAAGCAAATCATACATTGGCTGTTTTGGACGTTCTCTGCAGTTTTCATTGGGAGTGAGGAAGAGCCGTTTGTACATGTTTTGATACAATGTTTTGAATGCTGTGGGACCATGGTATGTTTCCGCCGTGGATGAACAAGGTTGCCTTTTCCAGCTTCCGCTTGCATGGTCATTTCCTGGTCCTGACGACCCCCCCGCCCCAAGTGAGGGAGGCCTGTGTGTCTTTGTGTCCATTTAGAAGGGTTGGTGCTTGATGCCAGCATGATATCCAAATCTTGATTTTGGACTTACCAAACTACTGTTGGGAGTTTGTTTCTTGTCTTAATCTCCCTTAACTCTTGCAGTCACCTGAGTGTCCAGTCTTGATCTCGCGTCTCTCTCTGCCTCTGTCTCTGTCTCTCTCGCTCTTTCCTTTTCTTGATTTCTTCAAGGCAAGCCATCTTTTTCCTCCTCCTCCTCCTCCTCCTCCTCCTCCTCTTCCCCCTCCTCCTCCTCCCCCACCACCCTCCTCTTCCTCTTCCTCCTTTCTCTGCCCCCCTCCCCCCTCCCTCCCTCCTCCCCCCGCCCTTTTAAAATTGAAGTCTAACAGACTGACAAGAGTATATTGGTTTTCAGGTGTATACCCTAGCGAGTGGCTATGTTTACACATGACCCAGGGATCTCCGTGATAAGTCTCGTTACTGTCTGTCACCATTCGATGTCATGACAGTAGGATGGACTCTATTCCGCCTGCTGTACATGACATCCTGCGAGTGAGTTGTTTATTTCATAACTAGAAGTGTGCACCGCTTCCTCTCCCTCACCTATTGCACTCGTCTCCCTCTTCCCCCCTCCCTCCCTCCTCTGGCCACCCCCCATTTGTTCCTTTTAGGTGTCGATGAACCTGTTTGCGGTTCCTTCTTTGTGTTCATGTGTGTGTATTGCTGTGCACGTTCTTCACAGACATGATAGTCTCGCGACCTGAGGTATCTTGTGTAGCGCAATGCCCTCTGGGTCTCTCCATGTTTCCGCGGATGGCAAGACCTCATTCCCTTGTAGGGTTGAGTCATAAACGTGCACACGCCTGTGTGTGACTAGGTAGAGACGTATGCACACAGAGAGCGCTATCGGTATGTCCCTAACTATGGCTACATAGGGATAGGTGTGGATACACATACACGTGTATGTATGTGTCACCCTCACCCCCTCGGTGGGCACGTAGTGGAGTTGCTGGGTCACGTGGTAGTTGTTGGTGCAGTGCTTTCAGGGACTTCTGTGCTGTTTTCCGTAGTGTCATCTGTTGTCGGGGAGCCATTCTGTCAGGCACCAGGTGATATCTCTGAGTCCTCCAGCATGACATGGTGGTGGTCTCTCTCAGCGTGAAAAATAGGTGTCCCGTCAGGAGCCACTTTCCTCTGCCGTTTGGAACTTGCTGTCGCGATTCCAGATCCTGGGCCTGGCCGTGTATGCTTGTGCAGAGAAATGCCAGCGCTTTTTATCATACCCTCCATTTAAAAAAAAAAATTGTTCTGTATTTGATGGGCTGCGTTGGGTCTTTTTTTGCTGTGCGCGGGCTTTCTTTCCGTTGCGGTGAGTGGGGGCTCCCCTTCGTTGTGGTGCGCAGGCTCCTCATTGCCAGTGGCTTCTCTTGGTGCGGAGCACGGGCTCCAGGCACGGGGGCTTCAGGAGTTGCGGCACATGGGCTCAGTCGTTGTGGCTCACGGGCTTCGTTGCTCTGCGGCATGTGGGACCTTCCTGGAGCAGGGATCGAACCCGTGTCCCCTGCAGTGGCGGGCGGATTCTTAAGCAGTGCGCCAGCTAGGCAGCCCCAGTTGTTTCTTGTATTTCAGGGAAAGGTTTCCTTTGGCTTTTGGTTTTGTCCCTGCCCCCACCCCCCAAGAAAGGTACTGTTGGTTGCTTTGTTGACAGTGGAAAACTGTGTTGCGGTTGCTGTTGGAGTGGTGGGGGTCGTCGTCCTTGTTGCTTTATTTCCTTTGTGGGCGTTGTTTTCTGTTGGTTTTTTCTGGCTTTGTTTCCTTGTGGATGAAAATGCCTGGTCTTGGTCTGCTCTGTTCAGGCCTCCTGCCCACTTTCCCCATCAGGTTGCTTGTTCTGGGGGGCTGCGTTGCATGAGGCCTTGCTCTGTTTTGGACAGGAACCTCTTATGGGACATGCTTGAGGTTTTCAGATGCGTGTGTGTGTGTACGTGTACACGTGTGTGTGTCTGTACGTGTACACGTGTGCATACACGTACATATGTGTGTGCCTTTATGTACTCCTTGAAGGGCCACAGCAGTCCCAGAGCTTGACTTTGACTTTTTGGTAGTTTGGCTTGGTTTGATTTTGGTGGGACGACAGGTCACTGTGAACCTTTGCTGTAAATCTCTCTCTCACACGCACGCACGCACACACACTCACCACGTTGCATTGTGTAGATGTCCTGGAACGCGGTTTCTTTAGTGGATGGCTGTTGACACGCTGCTCCCCGCCCCCCAGCCCCCGCCCCTGCCCCCGCCCGCCGGTGACTGTGGTCAGTCCGTTTTGAAATCCACATTCTGACCTCAAGGGCGTGTTCCCCACCCACACACCCATGTGTTCTCTTTGGACTCTGTCGCGGTCTGTGTGGAAATAGATGTTTGTTTCCATTTGTGTGGGGCCAGAGTGTATGTTTACTTTCGTTTCTAGCTTCCGGGCTCTGCGTGTCAGCTTTCCAAAGCCCTTCTCCGTGCCAGAAGGGATGAATTCCTGCGTCGTTCTTGGAGCACTTGCCTGGTTTCGTTTCGCTGGTCCCCGCCTTCCCTCCCTCCCTCCCTCCCTCCCTCTCACCCTCCGGGGAGCTGGGGATCTCGCTTGTGGCACTGTGGGCGTCTCCGTGGAATTCCCCGCGCCCCCCCCATGGCCTGGAATCGCGTCCCCTTCCAGGCAGCCTCCCGGCGGCATCTTGCCACCTACCCCCGCCCCCGTGTGCTGCCGGGGATCGGGACGCGCCGTGTCATGTCGTGTCGTGTCGGGCAGGGAGCTAGCTCCGAGGCGGACCCCTCGGGGCCGCGCGGGACGCCCGCCCCGCTCCGGGAGGAGCTCGGGCGTTTGGGCGGCCCGGCGCTCCGGCGTCCTCGGTGGCCGGCCGGCGACCGGGATCCGGCCCGGGGACGTTCGAGCCGGTTGTCGGGCGCCACCTGGCGGCCGCTTTTATATTGTCCCTTCCCTCCGGAGCTCCGGCGACCTTGTCGAGGGCTGTGACTCAGCCGCCGGGCCCGAAGCAGAGTTCCGGGAGGCGAGCCACGCTGGTGCTGGCAGCCCCGGTGGCGCCGAGGCGTAGGCACCTCCTGCTGTTGCCTGAGATTGGGCCTGCAGATCTATGGGGCTGTGACTGCCGCCACGCTCCCGAGCCGGGGCGGAGGGGCCGCCTGGCCGGGTCGACCAGCATGCGCCCGTGCCCCTCCGGCTGCGGGAACCCATGTCGGGTCGTGCCGCCGCGGTGGGAGAGGAGAGGGTCTGCCGCGCCCGGAGCGCCTGGGACTTGGTGGCCCGGCCTTCTCCTGGGCCGCCCTTGGGAGCGTTCGTTCCCCGACCCCCCCCACCTCCCTTCCCGGTGCCCCTGCGTCCCGCTCCGGAGGTGGGGACCGGCTCGGGCCGAGCGTTGAGGCCGGTGGAGGCCGCCACGGGCTCGGTGGTGGACGCGTGTGCGTCCCAGTCGTCAGATTCTTTCGGACCGATGGTTTTCTGAGCCGGACTCCAGAGGTGAGGACCGGCCTGGGCCGCCAGCGGTGACCCGGAGAGGCTGGCCCGGGCCTGGGTGCGTTGCCCCGTGGGCTCCGGGCGTCTCCCTGGAGAAATGGGTTCAAGTCCCGATGGGTCCGGAGACGTGGACGGACCGGCCCCTGCTCGCGCAGGTGGCCGGCGAGGGTGCACCCGGCCTGTCAGCGTGCCCGCGTGGGTCCCGGTCGTCGGACACGACTTTGTCTCCCCCCTCTGCCCTCCACCCCGAGTCCGGGCCGGGAGGTGGGGACTGGCGAGAGCCGTACTGGGTGGCCCGGGGAGGGGCTCCCGGGCCCGGGTGTGGTCCCTCATGGGGCCCGCTCATCGGAGGCGGCTCGGAGGGGTGCTGTGTTTCTTTCTTCGAACCAAGTCCTGGCCCGGAGACTTGGATGGACCGGTCCCTGCCCGCGTGGGGGGACCGGGGAGGGCGTCCCCAGCCTGCTCCCTCTCCCCCGTGTCCCCGGCCCACTCTGCCACCCCTCCATCCCCAGGTCGACCAGGTGGCCTCGGGCGCTCCGGGGCAAGTGTGGATGGGGAAGTGTTGGGGGCAGGTGGCCGGACCGAGGTTCCGGGGGCCCCCGTGAACCTCGTGGGTGGGCCCCGCTGTCGGGAGCGATGATTTTTTTCGCCGGAAATGGGGCCTTTTTGCCACCAGATAGGTGCTGACACGGTGTTCTTCTGCGTCTGTCGCGGATAGACGCTGGGGCTCCGGACGCGGGCAGGACTCCGGGCTGGGGGCGGCTGTCTGATGACCGGCTCGGTCCTTGCCACTTGAGCTGCCTGCTTGGGCCTGTGTGCCGGCTCTTGCGTGCGCGTCCGGCTGCCCCGACCCGCGGTGCCGCCTCCGGCCGCTGGCTGAGCCCGAGGGCGGCGGGGCCAGGTGGCGTTGGGTGCTCGACCCTGTGCGCTGCCCCCGCTGCAGGCACCCGGTGGTGAGTGGCCGGCACGACCCCACCCCACAGGCTCTGTGCCCCGTGTCAGGCGTTCTCATCCTGGGGTGGTTGGCTGCTCTTGCCTGAGAGGAAGGGGCGCCGGTGAGGCGGAAGCGGGCCTCAGTGTGACGGGTCCTCGCCGTGCCTCCCCTGCGGGCCTCTCCCGCCGTGGCTTTAGGCTGGGTGGGTCAACCGATTGATGTGGTGGTGCCACGCTCCGCCGGGCTGGGCCTAAGCCGTGCCAGACGGGGGACGGACGTTCCTGGGGGACGGGACCGCTCTTCTTGTTCTGTCCGTGGGCTCCTCGCCTCTCTTCCGCCCCGCCTGCCGGGGTGTGCGGAAGGCAGGGGTGTGGCCTCCGGCCCTGAACCCGCGGTCTCCCGCCCCCGCCTCCCAGCGTGGGCGCGGGGACCGGGGTCCTCGGACGCAGCAGACGCTCTCGCTTTGCCTCCTTGGCGTACGCCTCGCGAGCGGCCCTCCCCGCGGCGGGGAGGGCCGCCCCGCCGCCACGCTGCGTGCCCCCGTTGGTGTGCGAGCGTGCCTCGCCTGGCCCTCTGTGGTGCTCCTGGAGCGCTCCAGGTCGTCCCTCAGGTGCCCGAGGCCGAGCGGTGGTGTTGTTCCCCTTTCCCAGCGTGTCCCTCGGGTCTCTGCCACCGTGGCATGTGCCGTGAGCGGCTCTCTCTTGGGGGGGGTCGAGATGGTAAGGGAGGTGCGCCCGCCTGTTCCCCCCCCGGCGGTGGGGTCAGGGGCCGCCTCGTTGTGCTGGTCCTCAGCGGCGTGCCGCGGGGGGCTGAGCTTGGCCGAGCGCACGCCCCGTGTGGCCCCCGCTAGGTGGGGGGCTGCGCGCAGGCGTGGGAGCGATCGTGGGGGCCGGGGCATGTGAGAGAGGGAGCTGTGTCACGCATCTTGGGCGAGCTCCCCCTCGAGGGCCCGAGGGGCGAGCCCGAGGGCAGCAAGCCTACCGAGGTCGTGCCCCGGCCCTGGCCGCGAACGCTCCCGTGGGCCGTGTGCTTACCCATACCGCAGACTCCCTCCACTCCAGCCGACTGGAGGGGGGTGTAGGCAGCTCACGGACGTGCCTCTGTGGGCCCGAAGGGGAGGTGATGAGTGGGGCATGACACGCCCATTCTGTCCATTCAACAGAGGGTCAGGGCTACAGCAGACCCCAGAGAGGGACAGCAGCCCGGCCGGCCACTGGGTCTCCATATCTCAGGCTTCCCGGGGAACCTCCCCCCTTCTCCCCGCCTCCCCCCACATTCCGCCACCCACCTTGGTGCATTTAGAATGGCTCCAATTGTAAATAGATGCTGGTGGGAAGATTTCTACAGGTTACCTGCAATGGCTGACCTGTCATGCTTGTAACCCTGGGAGAAAACAATTCTCTTTGTCCCCAGAGGCGTCAGACCTCCTCTCTCAGGAACCCCTGAACCCCGGCCACTGGACTTCACTCCACTGCCACGTAGTATGGGTCCTCCAAACGTTCCTGTGACGGTGAGTATGGTTTCCATGTGGGTTGAAGCCTCCCCTTGCTGCAAGCCTTCTGTCCTCACCATGGCATAGAGACGGTTAAAAAAAATTGTGTTTGCCACTTTGGGTATACCTTCCACAGCCTGCAGTGATCAAGGCACCCACTTCGCTGGGCAAGTCCTATGAGCCTTCACAAAAGCTCTTGCAAACTTCTTGGGACCATCACTTTTCCAGTCACACTCAATCATCAGGCAAGATTGACACAGCCGATGGGAAAACTGGACTCTGAGAAGAAAGAGTGACCTACGTGGGGCTGAATGAACTGAGGGCTAGATGATAGTGTGTGTATGACTACTTGTCTACAATAGGACTGATTGGGGAAGCCGGGGTGGGGGGCAGGGTGCGGATACCTTAGGAGCTTGGGATGAACATATACACATTCCTATACATAAAGTGGATAATCAACAAGCTCTTACGACTTGGCACAGGAAACTATACTCAATACTTTGTAATAACCTATAGGAGAAAAAAAATCTGAAACAGAATCTATCTATATCTATCTATCTATCTATCTATCTATCTATCTATCATCTATCTATCTACCTATCTTTCTATCTAAATCACTGTGCTGTACACCTGAAACTGCACGACATTATAAATGCTTCAATTATTTCAAACAGAAAAGAATCTCCTAACCTGAGTGAGAGAGAGAGAGAGAGAACAGGACGGATTGTGAAATCTTTTCTTTGCCAGCTACAAGGGAAAATGAAAACAAACAAAACCCAATTTATTTTAAAAGTTGGACATCCATTTGGTGACTTGTACCCTTGTCAGCAAAATGGAATCACTTCTCTTTTTCTCCCTACCTGCTCCGTCCAGAATTCAGAAACTCTCCGTGAGGCTCCTTATTTCTTTGGCAAGAGAGTCACGTGCATGCGTTCCTTAGAGGCCCACTTTACGTTTCCATAAAACGGGAATACACACTTGTGGATATGAGATTCTGGTGCTATTCATTTTCCTTAGGGTGCTGCTTTTCACCTGAAAACTGGACTGGATCCTGAAGTCTTTCAAGTTGCCCCCAATATCGGGCTACAACTCTCTCCATGAATGTTTCCCACTTTCGCCCAGCCCACCCTTTTGACTTGGCATCACTGACAACGAAAACGGCCCTTTGCCTGAAGCCCTACAGACCGAAGCTGGAGGACTTGGTGAAAACTTTAGAGACATGGCCACCACAGCTCCTATGGAAACCATCCTGGTGCCTGTTTCTGTGAGAGCCACTCTGAAAGTCGAACCAAACACCCATCATCACAGCCATTTCAAACTGCTAAAGTTGCTTCCACCCTAACATCTACAAATCTTCTTCACTGACACCGCCCCCCACACGCTCCCCCCCCTCCACTGGTTTATAATCGGCCCCTGGCGACTTGGGAAGGAGCGAGCGGTGGAGAAGCAGGCGGGGGCGGGGGCGGGGGCGGGGTGGGGCGGGACCAACAGACAGTAGCCGCTGCCTGCCTGCCTGCCTGCCTGCCGGGCTGAGACCTGAGGGCTGCGGGCCACGCTGGTTTCTGCAACTCAATCCCTTCCAGGAAGCACCTGTGATGACTACTTGGCAGGGAATGGTCAAAGCTGAACTCTCTTGGCCTATTTCTGAAAAAGGCCTGAGTCTCAGCTACGACAGATTTTCTGGATTTCTTGGCCCATGCACGGACCTGCACCCTCCCATCCTGTCAGATCCTTTGTACCCACACCTCCCCTGGGAGAGTTCTTTGGCCTCGTCTGGAACATGAACAAGCAAAACCAAACACAGTGTGACATAATGTATTGGTCTTTATTGAAAAGAAACATGCTCCTCTCGCACACCTGAGGGCAGGAAGCAAAGGCAAGTTCTCAGCAGGATGGGGGACAGGGAACCCGAACCGAGGCTGGTCAGCAGTGGCCCCCTGCCCCCCACCGCCCCGCCCCCCGATCCCCGTCTCTCCCAGGCCCACGAGGGGCCTCCCTTCCCCGCCTCTCTCTGTGCCCCTCGTCTCCAGCTCCCCCAGCCCAGCTTCTGCACCCCACCCCCCCATCCCCGGCCCCGGGAAGGGGAGGCATGTCTGTCCCAGCTCCAGTTCTGATATTTCACTTGTGAAACTTCCCTAGGCCCAGGTGCCAGCTTGCCGTCCTGCTGCTTCATGTCCGTCTCTATCAGCCATGCCCAAAGGGCACGTAAAATTATGGACAGCAAATAGCACACCTAGAGGGTGTGTGTGGGGGTGTGGGGTGTGGTGTCCCTTCTCCAGGAAGCAGTGAGGGAACAAAAGGAGGCCTGGGGGAAGGAGTCCTGGGTGCCTATCATCGCGCCTCCGCCCCCCCCACCGCCCCGCAGCGCACCATTCGTTTCCATCTCCGCATCTGAAGGACACGTAGTCCTCGTTGAAGCAACTTGATGAGGATTCCCCTCCTAACGACGTGACAGAACCTATGAAGAACTGCACTCCTTGAATCCATAAATGCTAACAGGATCCAAGGAGTTTTCCATCAATGGCCGAAAAAGAAATGGTCCTGAACATAATAACTGCCAAGTATTCCTCTAGACGGAGGCATCATTCACTTTTTCTTTTTTTAACTTATTTTCTTTTTATGTTTTACAATAAACTGTATATATTTAGAGTGTACAATTTGGTACCCCAATCTTCCAATTCATTCCCCGCTAACCCTCCCCACTTTCCCCACTTGGTGTCCATATGTTTGTGCTCTACATCTGTGTCTCTATTTCTGCCTTGCACACCAGTTGATGTGTACCATTTTTCTGCAGTCCACATATATGTGTGAATATACAATATTTGTTTTTCTCTTTCTGACTCACTATCTTTCACTTGTTAACAACAGTAACGACGATGACGCCGACGACAAGGACAAGGATAAGGACCGGAAAAACAACAACAGAGAGAGCACTGGGCGAGTTTTCCACTTCTTAAAGGAAGGAGGCCGTGTTCCCAGGCAGGTTGGCTCAGCTGCACAGTTTCCTCCGGTGACTATTCCTGGGGGCACCGTCGAGGTGATGCACGAAACACACAGGAGGAGGCCTTCTTGAATGTCCTGCCCAGGAAATGGGGACATGATTCCAGCAGTGGCAATGGCTGCCCTTCTCTTTAGGGTGACACACGGGCCTGATGGCACTGGGCAAACCCTCCCCTCCCTCCCTCCCTCCCTCCCTCCCACCTTCCTTCCTTCCTTCCTTTCTTCCTTCTTGAGGCTCTTGGCCTCCCCACTTTAAGGAAGAGCCCAGGGCCCAGCAGAAAAGACCTTCTGCTGATCCTTGCCAGGGGGCTCTCATTTTACACACTTGAATAGGATCAGTAGACACCGTCATCCCATGAGAAGCAGACAATATCATCTAAAAGCCTACTTTCCTGGTGTCTCAGCGTGCAGGGCTCCTCCTTCTCAGGGATCTTGCGCTCTGTAGGGATAATTCACATGCTGGGGGAGTAGGTTCCCAATAGCATCTTATGAAATGGATTACAGGATGCCTTCCTTTGAAAAAGATAAAGATTATTTGGGAAAGTTATTCATATGAAGCACATGGATGATATCCTCTCTGATCTATATATTAGAGTTGACCGTTGAACAACCAACATGGGGGATTAGGGAGGCCGACCCCACACACACCATTGAGAACCCATGCATAACTTCACAGTCCAAGCTCTGTATCGGGGCTTGCACCTCTGAGTACTCAGCAACCAGAGATCCTGCAGTGTCATAGTGCACAGCTATGGAAAACATCCCCTTATGAGTCACACACACACACACACGCGTGCGCGCGTGCGCGTGCTCGAGCGCAGACATCTCAACTTTGTTACACAAGAGTTAGTGGTGTTCGAATAATCTTAGAAGTGACGACTGCTGTCTGATGAAATCAATGGATCGATCAATCAATCTATGACACTACACTTTGTATTTCCTAGTCTCAAAATGATTTGGAATTTGGCTCCTTAGAAGTTTAGCTTGGTCCTTCAAGGACAGTGTCAGTCAGAGAGAAAATAACATTTCTTCAAATCATGGAAGTGAAATAGTCCTGGACGCTTATGTGAAACATTAACAGAATTTTTCTTCTTTATTTTATAAGATAACTGGAATTAGGAAGAAAATCTCCTCGTGAAAAACCAGGTGCTACCTTTCCTTGACTGACGATCGAAGAGGAGAAAGCATTTTCTGGGCCCATGCAACTTGAGAGAAGTTCTAACTTTTCTGGAAAAGAAAGATTCCCACCCTCCCCTTGCTCGGCCATGCTAGAAACCTTCCCCTGCCCCAAACTCTGACGTGTCCCCTTGTTTGGCCTCACTGTGTGTCGTCCGTGGGCGCGGGAACACACTTGCATTCCATAACAGGAGAGCCTATGGAGAAAAGATCTCTGGCCACTTTCATGGGATCTGCATTGCTGGCTAGGTAAACCTAAGACATCAAAAGAAGTGCCTTGGAACACATGCTCCTTCCACACTGGTCACCTCATAGGATTCCTAAATGACTCTGGTTCAGCACTCACTCGACTTGGCTGTGTTTCTGTGCTTCCTGACCTAAAGGATCTATCTGGATATGCCACCCGATAGAAGCTGAAATAAATTCACTTTGGATGTGTGTGAATGCCGTTCATACAGAGAGTGGGGACTGCAGGGAGCTCTTGTGGATAAAGAAAAATGGGGGAACACATGTAGGCGACAGCACATAAAGTATAGAAAGATACACGAAGGTTTCCTTCGTTCGCGGGTTGGGAAGGGGGAACGACAGAACATTCCCTGCTTCTACTCCACGCACGCAGGCAGGCAGGCAGGCAGGCAGGCACCGGAGTGGGGTGGGGTGGGGGGAGCTGGCTCCTTACCCCACCCACCAGGGACGCGTGCGCGTTTAAAGAGACCAGGAGCAACGTGGTGGCGGTGGCGATGAGGAAGGAGGACCATGTTCAAGGTGTGGATTTGCGGTGAGGGCTACGTGAGGTGACTAAGAACTCGGTGCAGTGAGCGGCCCATACAAGGACAGAAGCGATGGTCCCCTAATGCTTGCAGGGCCTGGCCAGGAGCATGAACGTGTGCCCATGTCCCGAGGTTGGCATCATGACACTAGTTCATCCCTGTGAAACAGGATGTGTTTTCTGTATTCTCCTGTCTTGACAAACACACGTCTTTACCTGTGTCTCCGTACAACGACGGTCTCTGCGTGACAGTCGGCAGAACATCCCCAGGGACAATTATCACAGAGACCTGAGGTTCTGCTTGGCTGGCAATGCTTGTGTGAATGCTGCAGTGAGATACAGACAGACAGACAAACAGACAGACAGACACACACACACACACACACACCCCTACCTATAATTATGTGTATTTAATACGATATCTTTATTGATTTTCTGTCTCAGATGACTAATGATGCTGTCAGCCTCATGATTTTCACACAGGGTTTCTGTGTGTGTCCTACTGTCGGGACAACATAGCCGGTCTGTGTCATGGAAACAGAGACACCGTGGGAGTCACAGGAATGAAGACCTCGTTCTAGGAACTGGACCTTCCAGAGGCCTGGGAGCAGCTGGGCAGGGCAGGGCAGGGCTGGGCTGGGCTGCGGAGGAGGGGAGGGGAGGGGAGGGGAGGGAAGGCTGTGGCTCTCAGTCCTCTGAGTGCCCGGTGGCAGTGGCGGAGGTGGCAGTGCCGATGGAGCTGTCAGCGCCCGCAGGGAAAGGTAGCCACCGATGTGCGGGGCCACAGGGGAGACATGGAGAGACTCGGGGGAAGGCACAGCTGTCCCTCGGTGGATCTGCGGCCAGGCAGCCAGGAGTGGCCTGGGTCACTGTCGTCCAGGGGGCACCAGCTGGGAACACTAGCCAGACGCAGGGCGGCGGGTGTGTGTGTGTGTGTGTGTGGGGGGGGATGGACAGCCTTCCACCCTGCACCTCTGTGCCCACCTGTCACCATGTGGGATGGCGACAGCCTGCAGAGAGCCTTGGCTGTGGCTTCACTTCCAATGCCTACATCCCATCCAGCGTTCTCTTTGCACCAGCCCTACCCTGGGGTCACACGGGGAGGGGGAGACTCAGAAAGGCGGTTCCCAGGCTGCCCCCGCATGGAAGTCACATGAGCCTCCGGACATGGCCGTGCCACGTCAAACACACGTCTTGAGGTAGGTCAGACTTTCCATTGTGTTACGGTTTGTTTCCTTGGGAGAAGTTGTGTCTCTTAGGCCAGGAGCAACTGGAATTGTCGGTCAAAGTCCTCAGGCAGCCCTTTGACTTGGAGGCCGAGCACAAGTTTGACACGGTATGTTTCCGGTGACATGGAATTGCAGATGGCCCACGAAGCATGCTCTCGCCAATACTGCCAAGCCTGTGGTCTCACAGGGGACGGTCTCCTCGACCGAGATGTCACCATCTCGGGAATCCGCACCTGGAGCGACACGGTGACCTCAGGACGAGCGCCCTGTCTGTGCGCCCCATCCGGATGCGCGTGGACGGGAATGGAGCAGCTCTGGGAACGGTGGACGATGCCAGCTCTTGTTCTTCTGCTCTGCTGCCTGCCGTGCACGGCTGTGGAGAGGGACGAGCCGCTGTGGAGAGGGATGAGCCGAGTCCAGTGTCTCTGAACCCACCCCAAGCAAAGAGGAGCAGGAAAGTGGGTGTGGGCCCTCCCTCGTGTGTGGCCAGGATCCTGTGCGGAGGGAGAGTCCCTGGCCCTCCCTCTGAGAGGAAGGTGCGAGAGGTGGATCGGCGGCGTCTTTCCTCGGGGCCCCAGAGCTTCTGCGGCTCCGATCTCCCCTCTTCACAGTTCTAGTTGGCGCCCGCCCCAGCACAACCTACCTGAGAGCTTCCCTGGTATCCGGAAGCGATGGCTTTGTGTTTTGAGGACGGAAGGGGAGAAAGAGCTGAGCAAAGCTTTTCCCTGGAACCTGAGTGTCTATGGGTGTGTCTGGCCCATCACCAGCGAGCGTGCTGAGTGCCACTTCCTGAGGGCAGGTGCTCTTTAAGGAAAGTATGGCTTCGTATCTTTGTGACACGCAGGCCCTTCTAGAATGTGGAGCGAGTTTCTCAAGAATCCCAGCAGAATCCCAGGTGCTGTGGAGGCTAGGGCCTCAAAGGTCCGGCTCCATCCCCTCTCTCCATCCTGGCCTGGCCTGGCCTGGCTGGGCCCCTAAGGACCCTGCTGGCCTCTAGAGTGGCCCCTGCTTCTCGGTTGGTTTCCATGCTGCTGCTCACAGAGCCATCTTCTCCCAAGGCAGCCGATCGCCGTATTCCTTCCGTGGAGCTCTGGCACGGCTCTCCTTGGCTTGGATGATAGCATGAGAGGACTGACAAGCTGGGTCCTTCCTCCAGGGCTGACCTTTTACAAACTCCGCCTTGAAGAGGAGTAAAGTCAGCATGTCATTCTCACGTGTAAGATGGGACCCAAGGGGCCCGTTCCTAGCTCTACCACTTGGGAAAGTGGGGGACTCTTCCGTCAAGGAAACGGAGAGCTCATACTTGATGGTGCGGTTGTCAGAAGCCTTTTTCTAAGCCTCCCCTGGCCCCACTGTGTCAGAAAGACGTGTCCCTCCACCTGCCGGGGACTTGATGAAGGAGAGTCACTCTGGTAGAAGTACCCGAAGCTCGATGACTTCACTGCTGTCTCCCTTTCTCTGGCACGGGCCCGCCCCTGGAGGAGCCCTGTCTTCACCTAGCCGTGACGGCACCGCTCAGGTGAGCTGGAGACAGGACCCCAATGAGGGCAGGTGGATGGGAGCCTGTTCAAAATGACCTACACACCCAATCTGCCGTAGACATGGTGCACAGATCGTGGACGTGCCTGTGCCCCCGAAGACATCCGTGTGGCCCCGGGCATCCGGCAGCCATCTTCTCCATGTTCCCCTGACCTGTGCTCTCGCTCTTTTCTCCGGAGCACTCGCCTGATGATTCGTGGGGGCATGAAACCCCAGCTGGCAGGAGCCAAATGATCTTCCCAACACAAGGGAAAAGAAGAGGTGGGGTCCCGCATCCCTCCAATGTGTCTGTGCCTAAGAATGAGTTTCTAAGAAATCTCATCCTCCTTTAGCTCCCTTAACTCTCCCCCGCCCCCCCCACCCCCACCCCCGGCGCCCGCCAGCCCGGGCCATAGTATAGTTACTTTCCCAGATTTCCTCCCTCTCCTCAGCAGAACCGAAGAGATTGTAGGTGTTGCCACTTCTCTGAGTCTTTCTTTGCTTTCTTAGGAGGGCTGCCCCATGTCACGTAAAACTTGGAAGACATACACGTGTGAGCATCTCTCCTTGTGATTCTAACCCAGGGAAGAGCATTTAAAAATCGAAAGGAGGCAAACTAGGGTTCAGGCACCCAGAGTTGAGCCGGGTGGCCACTGGGAAGAGAGTTCCAGACGCCTTCCTGTTTGGGGGAGGGGGAAATCTCCCCCTCTGCCCCTCTTGAGTCCTCGTGGCTGGACTCATCCTAACATGGACTCAAGGCAGGCGGATAGAGGAAGCGGGAGCGGGAACACGTGTTCGTTTGTTGTTGTTGTTGTTGTTGTTGTTGTTGTTTTACCTTCTAGCCCTGAGAAGTGGCTGAGGCGGGCAGCTTTTCGACTGTGTAGACCAAGGGACAGTACATGTGTGAGACAGGGATCAGACCGAGAGACTTAGCTTTCGGGTGCGCCCTGAGGGAAGGAAGAATCTAAACAGAGTTTGGGCTTGGGGGGGTCCCTGAAAGAAGTCACAGTGTTTGTCTCCCTAGGCTTCTCGGCCCGAATGAATTCCCTACTTTGGGGATCGGAGCGTCCTCCTAACTCCAGGTGCGGATGCAGGGAGTGCGCCTTTCACCCGAGAGAGAGATGGATGTCTCGCTTTCAGGGAGACACAAAGGAGAGCCCGAGGGTCCCTCTTGTGTTGGCCGCCTGCTTGAGGTCACCGTCACGCCAAATGATCACTGTGCCACGGAGGTGCATTTTGGCGTGGCCTATCCTGGGCTCCACAGCCACCTCCCTGAGAACGGGTATGGTCAGAACCGTAGGAAGCTCAAGGGCGCCGCCAGCCGCTTTCAAAAACGTATCTGTCAGCACCTGCTGGCTGCAACCGCGAGGTTTCCAAGTGCCCTCCGCATATTCTCCCCCTCCCCCGCAACGACCTCATCACTTCCAATCCTGGCGAACAATGTATGGAACCTTTGCTGGGGTTTTCGTTTGTTTCTCTTTTGTGGGGTTTCTCTCTCTCTCTCTCTCTCTCTCTCTCTCTCTCTCTCTCTCTGTCACACGCGCTCTGATGTTCGGGGCCTAATGGGAGAAATGAAATCAAGCGAGGGGTTTTGCCCTCAGGTTGCCTTGGTCTCGGGTTGACTTGTGTGCGCTGAGAAAGATGGCCTTTACTGAAGGCCCTGCGCAGACTTTTTGACACCCCCGATCCATGGAATCCTGAAGCGGTGGAACCTAGAAATCTTTCGGTCTCCTTTTGATTTGGAAATCTTCTCCTTGACAGAAAGAAGCCTTTTTAAAAGAGAAAAAGAAAAAGTGGAACTGCATGAGCAGATCGGTTTTTAGATCTCAGCCGGGCGGCTGCCCGGTTCTCTGGGGAGAACTGTCTTCATCTTGCAAATCTGTACACACAGCCCACAGTGGCCTGGGATGGAGGCCAGTGGACTGGATTGGGCAGAACCTGAGACCAGAGGAAAGAGAAAAAAAATAAGAAAAATGGTGGTGGTGGTTGGGGGGAGGGGGAAGAGGTCTGCTTTGAAAAATAGGAACTGCTGGCAGGGCTCCCTCACCCCCACCCCCCCACCCCAAAGTAGGACTGTGTATCCAGGCGTAGAAATGATACTGTGCCAAGAAGGCAAGCGCTGTTGAGACTGCTGTTCCTATGATGTTACAAACCGAAAGCGATGCTTTCTGGTCGAGGCTCTCCATGACAATCTACTAAGCAAATCATATGTTGGCTGTTTTGGACGTTCTCTGCAGTTTTCATTGGGAGTGAGGAAGAGCCGTTTGTACATGTTTTGATACAATGTTTTGAATGCTGTGGGACCATGGTATGTTTCCGCCGTGGATGAACAAGGTTGCCTTTTCCAGCTTCCGCTTGCATGGTCATTTCCTGGTCCTGACGACCCCCCCGCCCCAAGTGAGGGAGGCCTGTGTGTCTTTGTGTCCATTTAGAAGGGTTGGTGCTTGATGCCAGCATGATATCCAAATCTTGATTTTGGACTTACCAAACTACTGTTGGGAGTTTGTTTCTTGTCTTAATCTCCCTTAACTCTTGCAGTCACCTGAGTGTCCAGTCTTGATCTCGCGTCTCTCTCTGCCTCTGTCTCTGTCTCTCTCGCTCTTTCCTTTTCTTGATTTCTTCAAGGCAAGCCATCTTTTTCCTCCTCCTCCTCCTCCTCCTCCTCCTCCTCTTCCCCCTCCTCCTCCTCCCCCACCACCCTCCTCTTCCTCTTCCTCCTTTCTCTGCCCCCCTCCCCCCTCCCTCCCTCCTCCCCCCGCCCTTTTAAAATTGAAGTCTAACAGACTGACAAGAGTATATTGGTTTTCAGGTGTATACCCTAGCGAGTGGCTATGTTTACACATGACCCAGGGATCTCCGTGATAAGTCTCGTTACTGTCTGTCACCATTCGATGTCATGACAGTAGGATGGACTCTATTCCGCCTGCTGTACATGACATCCTGCGAGTGAGTTGTTTATTTCATAACTAGAAGTGTGCACCGCTTCCTCTCCCTCACCTATTGCACTCGTCTCCCTCTTCCCCCCTCCCTCCCTCCTCTGGCCACCCCCCATTTGTTCCTTTTAGGTGTCGATGAACCTGTTTGCGGTTCCTTCTTTGTGTTCATGTGTGTGTATTGCTGTGCACGTTCTTCACAGACATGATAGTCTCGCGACCTGAGGTATCTTGTGTAGCGCAATGCCCTCTGGGTCTCTCCATGTTTCCGCGGATGGCAAGACCTCATTCCCTTGTAGGGTTGAGTCATAAACGTGCACACGCCTGTGTGTGACTAGGTAGAGACGTATGCACACAGAGAGCGCTATCGGTATGTCCCTAACTATGGCTACATAGGGATAGGTGTGGATACACATACACGTGTATGTATGTGTCACCCTCACCCCCTCGGTGGGCACGTAGTGGAGTTGCTGGGTCACGTGGTAGTTGTTGGTGCAGTGCTTTCAGGGACTTCTGTGCTGTTTTCCGTAGTGTCATCTGTTGTCGGGGAGCCATTCTGTCAGGCACCAGGTGATATCTCTGAGTCCTCCAGCATGACATGGTGGTGGTCTCTCTCAGCGTGAAAAATAGGTGTCCCGTCAGGAGCCACTTTCCTCTGCCGTTTGGAACTTGCTGTCGCGATTCCAGATCCTGGGCCTGGCCGTGTATGCTTGTGCAGAGAAATGCCAGTGCTTTTTATCATACCCTCCATTTAAAAAAAAAAATTGTTCTGTATTTGATGGGCTGCGTTGGGTCTTTTTTTGCTGTGCGCGGGCTTTCTTTCCGTTGCGGTGAGTGGGGGCTCCCCTTCGTTGTGGTGCGCAGGCTCCTCATTGCCAGTGGCTTCTCTTGGTGCGGAGCACGGGCTCCAGGCACGGGGGCTTCAGGAGTTGCGGCACATGGGCTCAGTCGTTGTGGCTCACGGGCTTCGTTGCTCTGCGGCATGTGGGACCTTCCTGGAGCAGGGATCGAACCCGTGTCCCCTGCAGTGGCGGGCGGATTCTTAAGCAGTGCGCCAGCTAGGCAGCCCCAGTTGTTTCTTGTATTTCAGGGAAAGGTTTCCTTTGGCTTTTGGTTTTGTCCCCGCCCCCACCCCCCAAGAAAGGTACTGTTGGTTGCTTTGTTGACAGTGGAAAACTGTGTTGCGGTTGCTGTTGGAGTGGTGGGGGTCGTCGTCCTTGTTGCTTTATTTCCTTTGTGGGCGTTGTTTTCTGTTGGTTTTTTCTGGCTTTGTTTCCTTGTGGATGAAAATGCCTGGTCTTGGTCTGCTCTGTTCAGGCCTCCTGCCCACTTTCCCCATCAGGTTGCTTGTTCTGGGGGGCTGCGTTGCATGAGGCCTTGCTCTGTTTTGGACAGGAACCTCTTATGGGACATGCTTGAGGTTTTCAGATGCGTGTGTGTGTGTACGTGTACACGTGTGTGTGTCTGTACGTGTACACGTGTGCATACACGTACATATGTGTGTGCCTTTATGTACTCCTTGAAGGGCCACAGCAGTCCCAGAGCTTGACTTTGACTTTTTGGTAGTTTGGCTTGGTTTGATTTTGGTGGGACGACAGGTCACTGTGAACCTTTGCTGTAAATCTCTCTCTCACACGCACGCACGCACACACACTCACCACGTTGCATTGTGTAGATGTCCTGGAACGCGGTTTCTTTAGTGGATGGCTGTTGACACGCTGCTCCCCGCCCCCCAGCCCCCGCCCCTGCCCCCGCCCGCCGGTGACTGTGGTCAGTCCGTTTTGAAATCCACATTCTGACCTCAAGGGCGTGTTCCCCACCCACACACCCATGTGTTCTCTTTGGACTCTGTCGCGGTCTGTGCGGAAATAGATGTTTGTTTCCATTTGTGTGGGGCCAGAGTGTATGTTTACTTTCGTTTCTAGCTTCCGGGCTCTGCGTGTCAGCTTTCCAAAGCCCTTCTCCGTGCCAGAAGGGATGAATTCCTGCGTCGTTCTTGGAGCACTTGCCTGGTTTCGTTTCGCTGGTCCCCGCCTTCCCTCCCTCCCTCCCTCCCTCCCTCTCACCCTCCGGGGAGCTGGGGATCTCGCTTGTGGCACTGTGGGCGTCTCCGTGGAATTCCCCGCGCCCCCCCCATGGCCTGGAATCGCGTCCCCTTCCAGGCAGCCTCCCGGCGGCATCTTGCCACCTACCCCCGCCCCCGTGTGCTGCCGGGGATCGGGACGCGCCGTGTCATGTCGTGTCGTGTCGGGCAGGGAGCTAGCTCCGAGGCGGACCCCTCGGGGCCGCGCGGGACGCCCGCCCCGCTCCGGGAGGAGCTCGGGCGTTTGGGCGGCCCGGCGCTCCGGCGTCCTCGGTGGCCGGCCGGCGACCGGGATCCGGCCCGGGGACGTTCGAGCCGGTTGTCGGGCGCCACCTGGCGGCCGCTTTTATATTGTCCCTTCCCTCCGGAGCTCCGGCGACCTTGTCGAGGGCTGTGACTCAGCCGCCGGGCCCGAAGCAGAGTTCCGGGAGGCGAGCCACGCTGGTGCTGGCAGCCCCGGTGGCGCCGAGGCGTAGGCACCTCCTGCTGTCGCCTGAGATTGGGCCTGCAGATCTATGGGGCTGTGACTGCCGCCACGCTCCCGAGCCGGGGCGGAGGGGCCGCCTGGCCGGGTCGACCAGCATGCGCCCGTGCCCCTCCGGCTGCGGGAACCCATGTCGGGTCGTGCCGCCGCGGTGGGAGAGGAGAGGCTCTGCCGCGCCCGGAGCGCCTGGGACTTGGTGGCCCGGCCTTCTCCTGGGCCGCCCTTGGGAGCGTTCGTTCCCCGACCCCCCCCACCTCCCTTCCCGGTGCCCCTGCGTCCCGCTCCGGAGGTGGGGACCGGCTCGGGCCGAGCGTTGAGGCCGGTGGAGGCCGCCACGGGCTCGGTGGTGGACGCGTGTGCGTCCCAGTCGTCAGATTCTTTCGGACCGATGGTTTTCTGAGCCGGACTCGAGAGGTGAGGACCGGCCCGGGCCGCCAGCGGTGACCCGGAGAGGCTGGCCCGGGCCTGGGTGCGTTGCCCCGTGGGCTCCGGGCGTCTCCCTGGAGAAATGGGTTCAAGTCCCGATGGGTCCGGAGACGTGGACGGACCGGCCCCTGCTCGCGCAGGTGGCCGGCGAGGGTGCACCCGGCCTGTCAGCGTGCCCGCGTGGGTCCCGGTCGTCGGACACGACTTTGTCTCCCCCCTCTGCCCTCCACCCCGAGTCCGGGCCGGGAGGTGGGGACTGGCGCGAGCCGTACTGGGTGGCCCGGGGAGGGGCTCCCGGGCCCGGGTGTGGTCCCTCATGGGGCCCGCTCATCGGAGGCGGCTCGGAGGGGTGCTGTGTTTCTTTCTTCGAACCAAGTCCTGGCCCGGAGACTTGGATGGACCGGTCCCTGCCCGCGTGGGGGGACCGGGGAGGGCGTCCCCAGCCTGCTCCCTCTCCCCCGTGTCCCCGGCCCACTCTGCCACCCCTCCATCCCCAGGTCGACCAGGTGGCCTCGGGCGCTCCGGGGCAAGTGTGGATGGGGAAGTGTTGGGGGCAGGTGGCCGGACCGAGGTTCCGGGGGCCCCCGTGAACCTCGTGGGTGGGCCCCGCTGTCGGGAGCGATGATTTTTTTCACCGGAAATGGGGCCTTTTTGCCACCAGATAGGTGCTGACACGGTGTTCTTCTGCGTCTGTCGCGGATAGACGCTGGGGCTCCGGACGCGGGCAGGACTCCGGGCTGGGGGCGGCTGTCTGATGACCGGCTCGGTCCTTGCCACTTGAGCTGCCTGCTTGGGCCTGTGTGCCGGCTCTTGCGTGCGCGTCCGGCTGCCCCGACCCGCGGTGCCGCCTCCGGCCGCTGGCTGAGCCCGAGGGCGGCGGGGCCAGGTGGCGTTGGGTGCTCGACCCTGTGCGCTGCCCCCGCTGCAGGCACCCGGTGGTGAGTGGCCGGCACGACCCCACCCCACAGGCTCTGTGCCCCGTGTCAGGCGTTCTCGTCCTGGGGTGGTTGGCTGCTCTTGCCCGTGAGGAAGGGGCGCCGGTGAGGCGGAAGCGGGCCTCAGTGTGACGGGTCCTCGCCGTGTCTCCCCTGCGAGCCTCTCCCGCTGTGGCTTTAGGCTGGGTGGGTCAACCGATTGATGTGGTGGTGCCACGCTCCGTCGGGCTGGGCCTAAGCTGTGCCAGACGAGGGACGGACGTTCCTGGGGGACGGGACCGCTCTTCTCGTTCTGTCCGCGGGCTCCTCGCCTCTCTTCCGCCCCACCTGCCGGGGTGTGCGGAAGGCAGAGGTGCGGCCTCCGGCCCTGAACCCGCGGTCTCCCGCCCCCGCCTCCCAGCGTGCGCGCGGGGACTGGGGTCCTCGGACGCAGCAGACGCTCTCGCTTTGCCTCCTTGGTGTACGCCTCGCGAGCGGCCCTCCCCGCGGCGGGGAGGGCCGCCCCGCCGCCACGCTGCGCGCCCCCGTCGGTGTGCGAGCATGCCTTGCCTGGCCCTCCGTGGTGCTCCTGGAGCGCTCCAGGTCGTCCCTCAGGTGCCCGAGGCCGAGCGGTGGTGTTGTTCCCCTTTCCCAGTGTGTCCCTCGGGTCTCTGCCACCGTGGCATGTGCCGTGAGCGGCTCTCTCTTGGGGGGGTCGAGACGGTACGGGAGGTGTGCCCGCCTGTTCCACCCCAGCGGTGGGGTCAGGGGCCACCTCGTTGTGCTGATCCTCAGCGGCGTGCCGCAGGGGGCTGAGCTTGGCCGAGCGCACGCTCCGTGTGGCCCCCGCTACGTGGGGGGCTGCGCGTGGGCGTGGGTGCGATCGTGGGGGCCGGGGCCTGTGAGAGAGGGGGCTGTGTCACGCATCTTGGGCGTGCTCCCCCTCGAGGGCCCGAGGGGCGAGCCCAAGGGCAGCATGCCTACCGAGGTCGTGCCCCGGCCCTGGCCGCGAACGCTCCCGTGGGCCGTGTGCTTACCCATACCGCAGACTCCCTCCCCTCCAGCCGACTGGAGGGGGGTGTAGGCAGCTCACGGAAGCGCCTCTGTGGGCCCGAAGGGGAGGTGATGAGTGGGGCATGACACGCCCATTCTGTATATTCAACAGAGGGTCAGGGCTACAGCAGACCCCAGAGAGGGACAGCAGACCCCAGAGAGGGACAGCAGCCCGGCCGGCCACTGGGTCTCCATGTCTCAGGCTTCCCGGGGAACCTCCCCCCCTTCTCCCCGCCTCCCCCCACATTCCGCCACCCACCTTGGTGCATTTAGAATGGCTCCAATTGTAAATAGATGCTGGTGGGAAGATTTCTACAGGTTACCTGCAATGGCTGACCTGTCATGCTTGTAACCCTGGGAGAGAACAATTCTCTTTGTCCCCAGAGGCGTCAGACCTCCTCTCTCAGGAACCCCTGAACCCCGGCCACTGGACTTCACTCCACTGCCACGTAGTATGGGTCCTCCAAACGTTCCTGTGACGGTGAGTATGGTTTCCATGTGGGTTGAAGCCTCCCCTTGCTGCAAGCCTTCTGTCCTCACCATGGCATAGAGACGGTTAAAAAAAAATTGTGTTTGCCACTTTGGGTATACCTTCCACAGCCTGCAGTGACCAAGGCACCCACTTCGCTGGGCAAGTCCTATGAGCCTTCACAAAAGCTCTTGCAAACTTCTTGGGACCATCACTTTTCCAGTCACACTCAATCATCAGGCAAGATTGACACGGCCAATGGGAAAACTGGACTCCGAGAAGAAAGAGTGACCTATGTGGGGCTGAAGGAACTGAGGGCTAGGATGATAGTGTGTGTATGACTACTTGTCTACAATAGGACTGATTGGGGAAGCCGGGGTGGGGGGCAGGGTGCGGATACCTTAGGAGCTTGGGATGAACATATACGCATTCCTATACATAAAGTGGATAATCAACAAGCTCTTACGACTTGGCACAGGAAACTATACTCAATACTTTGTAATAACCTATAGGAGAAAAAAAATCTGAAACAGAATCTATCTATATCTATCTATCTATCTATCTATCTATCTATCTATCTATCTATCATCTATCTACCTATCTTTTTATCTAAATCACTGTACTGTACACCTGAAACTGCACGACATTATAAATGCTTCAATTATTTCAAACAGAAAAGAATCTCCTAACCTGAGTGAGAGAGAGAGAGAGAGAGAACAGGACGGATTGTGAAATCTTTTCTTTGCCAGCTACAAGGGAAAATGAAAACAAACAAAACCCAATTTATTTTAAAAGTTGGACATCCATTTGGTGACTTGTACCCTTGTCAGCAAAATGGAATCACTTCTCTTTTTCTCCCTACCTGCTCCGTCCAGAATTCAGAAACTCTCCGTGAGGCTCCTTATTTCTTTGGCAAGAGAGTCACTTGCATGCGTTCCTTAGAGGCCCACGTTACGTTTCCATAAAACGGGAATACACACTTGTGGATATGAGATTCTGGTGCTATTCATTTTCCTTAGGGTGCTGCTTTTAACCTGAAAACCGGACTGGATCCTGAAGTCTTTCAAGTTGCCCCCAATATCGGGCTACAACTCTCTCCATGAATGTTTCCCACTTTCGCCCAGCCCACCCTTTTGACTTGGCATCACTGACAACGAAAACGGCCCTTTGCCTGAAGCCCTACAGACCGAAGCTGGAGGACTTGGTGAAAACTTTAGAGACATGGCCACCACAGCTCCTATGGAAACCATCCTGGTGCCTGTTTCTGTGAGAGCCACTCTGAAAGTCGAACCAAACACCCATCATCACAGCCATTTCAAACTGCTAAAGTTGCTTCCACCCTAACATCTACAAATCTTCTTCACTGACACCGCCCCCCACACGCTCCCCCCCCTCCACTGGTTTATAATCGGCCCCTGGCGACTTGGGAAGGAGCGAGCGGTGGAGAAGCAGGCGGGGGCGGGGGCGGGGGCGGGGGCGGGGTGGGGCGGGACCAACAGACAGTAGCCGCTGCCTGCCTGCCTGCCTGCCTGCCGGGCTGAGACCTGAGGGCTGCGGGCCACGCTGGTTTCTGCAACTCAATCCCTTCCAGGAAGCACCTGTGATGACTACTTGGCAGGGAATGGTCAAAGCTGAACTCTCTTGGCCTATTTCTGAAAAAGGCCTGAGTCTCAGCTACGACAGATTTTCTGGATTTCTTGGCCCATGCACGGACCCGCACCCTCCCATCCTGTCAGATCCTTTGTACCCACACCTCCCCTGGGAGAGTTCTTTGGCCTCGTCTGGAACATGAACAAGCAAAACCAAACACAGTGTGACATAATGTATTGGTCTTTATTGAAAAGAAACATGCTCCTCTCGCACACCTGAGGGCAGGAAGCAAAGGCAAGTTCTCAGCAAGATGGGGGACAGGGAACCCGAACCGAGGCTGGTCAGCAGTGGCCCCCTGCCCCCCACCGCCCCGCCCCCCGATCCCCGTCTCTCCCAGGCCCACGAGGGGCCTCCCTTCCCCGCCTCTCTCTGTGCCCCTCGTCTCCAGCTCCCCCAGCCCAGCTTCTGCACCCCACCCCCCCATCCCCGGCCCCGGGAAGGGGAGGCATGTCTGTCCCAGCTCCAGTTCTGATATTTCACTTGTGAAACTTCCCTAGGCCCAGGTGCCAGCTTGCCGTCCTGCTGCTTCATGTCCGTCTCTATCAGCCATGCCCAAGGGCACGTGAAATTATGGACAGCAAATAGCACACCTAGAGGGTGTGTGTGTGGGGGTGGGGTGTGGTGTCCCTTCTCCAGGAAACAGTGAGGGAACAAAAGGAGGCCTGGGGGAAGGAGTCCTGGGTGCCTATCATCGCGCTCCCGCCCCCCCCACCGCCCCGCAGCGCACCATTCGTTTCCATCTCCGCATCTGAAGGACACGTAGTCCTCGTTGAAGCAACTTGATGAGGATTCCCCTCCTAACGATGTAACAGAACCTATGAAGAACTGCACTCCTTGAATCCATAAATGCTAACAGGATCCAAGGAGTTTTCCATCAATAGCCGAAAAAGAAATGGTCCTGAACATAATAACTGCCAAGTATTCCTCTAGACGGAGGCATCATTCACTTTTTCTTTTTTTAACTTATTTTCTTTTTATGTTTTACAATAAACTGTATATATTTAGAGTGTACAATTTGGTACCCCAATCTTCCAATTCATTCCCCCCCAACCCTCCCCACTTTCCCCACTTGGTGTCCATATGTTTGTGCTCTACATCTGTGTCTCTATTTCTGCCTTGCACACCAGTTGATGTGTACCATTTTTCTGCAGTCCACATATATGTGTGAATATACAATATTTGTTTTTCTCTTTCTGACTCACTATCTTTCACTTGTTAACAACAGTAACGACGATGACGCCGACGACAAGGACAAGGATAAGGACCGGAAAAACAACAACAGAGAGAGCACTGGGCGAGTTTTCCACTTCTTAAAGGAAGGAGGCCGTGTTCCCAGGCAGGTTGGCTCAGCTGCACAGTTTCCTCCGGTGACTATTCCTGGGGGCACCGTCGAGGTGATGCACGAAACACACAGGAGGAGGCCTTCTTGAATGTCCTGCCCAGGAAATGGGGACATGATTCCAGCAGTGGCAATGGCTGCCCTTCTCTTTAGGGTGACACACGGGCCTGATGGCACTGGGCAAACCCTCCCCTCCCTCCCTCCCTCCCTCCCTCCCAACTTCCTTCCTTCCTTCCTTCCTTCTTGAGGCTCTTGGCCTCCCCACTTTAAGGAAGAGCCCAGGGCCCAGCAGAAAAGACCTTCTGCTGATCCTTGCCAGGGGGCTCTCATTTTACACACTTGAATAGGATCAGTAGACACCGTCATCCCATGAGAAGCAGACAATATCATCTAAAAGCCTACTTTCCTGGTGTCTCAGCGTGCAGGGCTCCTCCTTCTCAGGGATCTTGCGCTCTGTAGGGATAATTCACATGCTGGGGAGTAGGTTCCCAATAGCATCTTATGAAATGGATTACAGGATGTCTTCCTTTGAAAAAGATAAAGATTATTTGGGAAAGTTATTCATATGAAGCACATGGATGATATCCTCTCTGATCTATATATTAGAGTTGACCGTTGAACAACCAACATGGGGGATTAGGGGGGCCGACCCCACACACACCATTGAGAACCCATGCATAACTTCACAGTCCAAGCTCTGTATCGGGGCTTGCACCTCTGAGTACTCAGCAACCAGAGATCCTGCAGTGCCATAGTGCACAGCTATGGAAAACATCCCCTTATGAGTCACACACACACACACACGCGTGCGTGCGTGTGCGTGCTCGAGCGCAGACATCTCAACTTTGTTACACAAGAGTTAGTGGTGTTCGAATAATCTTAGAAGTGATGACTGCTGTCTGATGAAATCAATGGATCGATCAATCAATCTATGACACTACACTTTGTATTTCCTAGTCTCAAAATGATTTGGAATTTGGCTCCTTAGAAGTTTAGCTTGGTCCTTCAAGGACAGTGTCAGTCAGAGAGAAAATAACATTTCTTCAAATCATGGAAGTGAAATAGTCCTGGACGCTTATGTGAAACATTAACAGAATTTTTCTTCTTTATTTTATAAGATAACTGGAATTAGGAAGAAAATCTCCTCGTGAAAAACCAGGTGCTACCTTTCCTTGACTGATGATCGAAGAGGAGAAAGCATTTTCTGGGCCCATGCAACTTGAGAGAAGTTCTAACTTTTCTGGAAAAGAAAGATTCCCACCCTCCCCTTGCTCGGCCATGCTAGAAACCTTCCCCTGCCCCAAACTCTGACGTGTCCCCTTGTTTGGCCTCACTGTGTGTCGTCCGTGGGCGCGGGAACACACTTGCATTCCGTAACAGGAGAGCCTATGGAGAAAAGATCTCTGGCCACTTTCATGGGATCTGCATTGCTGGCTAGGTAAACCTAAGACATCAAAAGAAGTGCCTTGGAACACATGCTCCTTCCACACTGGTCACCTCATAGGATTCCTAAATGACTCTGGTTCAGCACTCACTCGACTTGGCTGTGTTTCTGTGCTTCCTGACCTAAAGGATCTATCTGGATATGCCACCCGATAGAAGCTGAAATAAATTCACTTTGGATGTGTGTGAATGCCGTTCATACAGAGAGTGGGGACTGCAGGGAGCTCTTGTGGATAAAGAAAAATGGGGGAACACATGTAGGCGACAGCACATAAAGTATAGAAAGATACACGAAGGTTTCCTTCGTTCGCGGGTTGGGAAGGGGGAACGACAGAACATTCCCTGCTTCTACTCCACGCACACATGCACGCAGGCAGGCAGGCAGGCAGGCAGGCAGGCAGGCAGGCACCGGAGTGGGGTGGGGTGGGGGCAGCTGGCTCCTTACCCCACCCACCAGGGACGCGTGCGCGTTTAAAGAGACCAGGAGCAACGTGGTGGTGGTGGCGATGAGGAAGGAGGACCATGTTCAAGGTGTGGATTTGCGGTGAGGGCTACGTGAGGTGACTAAGAACTCGGTGCAGTGAGCGGCCCATACAAGGACAGAAGCGATGGTCCCCTAATGCTTGCAGGGCCTGGCCAGGAGCATGAACGTGTGCCCATGTTCCGAGGTTGGCATCATGACACTAGTTCATCCCTGTGAAATAGGATGTGTTTTCTGTATTCTCCTGTCTTGACAAACACACGTCTTTACCTGTGTCTCCGTACAGCGACGGTCTCTGCGTGACAGTCGGCAGAACATCCCCAGGGACAATTATCACAGAGACCTGAGGTTCTGCTTGGCTGGCAATGCTTGTGTGAATGCTGCAGTGAGATACAGACAGACAGACAAACAGACAGACAGACAGACACACACACACACACACACACACAAACACACACCCCTACCTATAATTATGTGTATTTAATACGATATCTTTATTGATTTTCTGTCTCAGATGACTAATGATGCTGTCAGCCTCATGATTTTCACACAGGGTTTCTGTGTGTGTCCTACTGTCGGGACAACATAGCCGGTCTGTGTCATGGAAACAGAGACACTGTGGGAGTCACAGGAATGAAGACCTCGTTCTAGGAACTGGACCTTCCAGAGGCCTGGGAGCAGCTGGGCAGGGCAGGGCTGCGCTGGGCTGCGGAGGAGGGGAGGGGAGGGGAGGGGAGGGAAGGCTGTGGCTCTCAGTCCTCTGAGTGCCCGGTGGCAGTGGCGGAGGTGGCAGTGCCGATGGAGCTGTCAGCGCCCGCAGGGAAAGGTAGCCACCGATGTGCGGGGCCACAGGGGAGACATGGAGAGACTCGGGGGAAGGCACAGCTGTCCCTCGGTGGATCTGCGGCCAGGCAGCCAGGAGTGGCCTGGGTCACTGTCGTCCAGGGGGCACCAGCTGGGAACACTAGCCAGACGCAGGGCGGCGGGTGTGTGTGTGTGTGTGTGTGTGTGTGGATGGACAGCCTTCCACCCTGCACCTCTGTGCCCACCTGTCACCATGTGGGATGGCGACAGCCTGCAGAGAGCCTTGGCTGTGGCTTCACTTCCAATGCCTACATCCCATCCAGCGTTCTCTTTGCACCAGCCCTACCCTGGGGTCGCACGGGGAGGGGGAGACTCAGAAAGGCGGTTCCCAGGCTGCCCCCGCATGGAAGTCACATGAGCCTCCAGACATGGCCGTGCCACGTCAAACACGCGTCTTGAGGTAGGTCAGACTTTCCATTGTGTTACGGTTTGTTTCCTTGGGAGAAGTTGTGTCTCTTAGGCCAGGAGCAACTGGAATTGTCGGTCAAAGTCCTCAGGCAGCCCTTTGACTTGGAGGCCGAGCACAAGTTTGACACGGTATGTTTCCGGTGACATGGAATTGCAGATGGCCCACGAAGCATGCTCTCGCCAATACTGCCAAGCCTGTGGTCTCACAGGGGACGGTCTCCTCGACCGAGATGTCACCATCTCGGGAATCCGCACCTGGAGCGACACGGTGACCTCAGGACGAGCACCCTGTCTGTGCGCCCCATCCGGATGCGCGTGGACGGGAATGGAGCAGCTCTGGGAACGGTGGACGATGCTGGCTCTTGTTCTTCTGCTCTGCTGCCTGCCGTGCACGGCTGTGGAGAGGGACGAGCCGCTGTGGAGAGGGATGAGCCGAGTCCAGTGTCTCTGAACCCACCCCAAGCAAAGAGGAGCAGGAAAGTGGGTGTGGGCCCTCCCTCGTGTGTGGCCAGGATCCTGTGCGGAGGGAGAGTCCCTGGCCCTCCCGCTGAGAGGAAGGTGCGAGAGGTGGATCGGCGGCGTCTTTCCTTGGGGCCCCAGAGCTTCTGCGGCTCCGATCTCCCCTCTTCACAGTTCTAGTTGGCGCCCGCCCCAGCACAACCTACCTGAGAGCTTCCCTGGTATCCGGAAGCGATGGCTTTGTGTTTTGAGGACGGAAGGGGAGAAAGAGCTGAGCAAAGCTTTTCCCTGGAACCTGAGTGTCTATGGGTGTGTCTGGCCCATCACCAGCGAGCGTGCTGAGTGCCACTTCCTGAGGGCAGGTGCTCTTTAAGGAAAGTATGGCTTCGTATCTTTGTTACACGCAGGCCCTTCTAGAATGTGGAGCGAGTTTCTCAAGAATCCCAGCAGAATCCCAGGTGCTGTGGAGGCTAGGGCCTCAAAGGTCCGGCTCCATCCCCTCTCTCCATCCTGGCCTGGCCTGGCCTGGCTGGGCCCCTAAGGACCCTGCTGGCCTCTAGAGTGGCCCCTGCTTCTCGGTTGGTTTCCATGCTGCTGCTCACAGAGCCATCTTCTCCAAAGGCAGCCGATCGCCGTATTCCTTCCGTGGAGCTCTGGCACGGCTCTCCTTGGCTTGGATGATAGCATGAGAGGACTGACAAGCTGGGTCCTTCCTCCAGGGCTGACCTTTTACAAACTCCGCCTTGAAGAGGAGTAAAGTCAGCATGTCATTCTCACGTGTAAGATGGGACCCAAGGGGCCCGTTCCTAGCTCTACCACTTGGGAAAGTGGGGGACTCTTCCGTCAAGGAAACGGAGAGCTCATACTTGATGGTGCGGTTGTCAGAAGCCTTTTTCTAAGCCTCCCCTGGCCCCACTGTGTCAGAAAGACGTGTCCCTCCACCTGCCGGGGACTTGATGAAGGAGAGTCACTCTGGTAGAAGTACCCGAAGCTCGATGACTTCACTGCCGTCTCCCTTTCTCTGGCACGGGCCCGCCCCTGGAGGAGCCCTGTCTTCGCCTAGCCGTGACGGCACCGCTCAGGGGAGCTGGAGACAGGACCCCAATGAGGGCAGGTGGATGGGAGCCTGTTCAAAATGACCTACACACCCAATCTGCCGTAGACATGGTCCACAGATCGTGGACGTGCCTGTGCCCCCGAAGACATCCGTGTGGCCCCGGGCATCCGGCAGCCATCTTCTCCATGTTCGCCTGACCTGTGCTCTCGCTCTTTTCTCCAGAGCACTCGCCTGATGATTCGTGGGGGAATGTAACCCCAGCTGGCAGGAGCCAAATGATCTTCCCAACACAAGGGAAAAGAAGAGGTGGGGTCCCGCATCCCTCCAATGTGTCTGTGCCTAAGAATGAGTTTCTAAGAAATCTCATCCTCCTTTAGCTCCCTTAACTCTCCCCCGCCCCCCCCACCCCCACCCCCGGCGCCCGCCAGCCCGGGCCATAGTATAGTTACTTTCCCAGATTTCCTCCCTCTCCTCAGCAGAACCGAAGAGATTGTAGGTGTTGCCACTTCTCTGAGTCTTTCTTTGCTTTCTTAGGAGGGCTGCCCCATGTCACGTAAAACTTGGAAGACATACACGCGTGAGCATCTCTCCTTGTGATTCTAACCCAGGGAAGAGCATTTAAAAATCGAAAGGAGGCAAACTAGGGTTCAGGCACCCAGAGTTGAGCCGGGTGGCCACTGGGAAGAGAGTTCCAGACGCCTTCCTGTTTGGGGGAGGGGGAAATCTCCCCCTCTGCCCCTCTTGAGTCCTCGTGGCTGGACTCATCCTAACATGGACTCAAGGCAGGCGGATAGAGGAAGCGGGAGCGGGAACACGTGTTCGTTTGTTGTTGTTGTTGTTGTTGTTGTTGTTGTTTTACCTTCTAGCCCTGAGAAGTGGCTGAGGCGGGCAGCTTTTCGACTGTGTAGACCAAGGGACAGTACATGTGTGAGACAGGGATCAGACCGAGAGACTTAGCTTTCGGGTGTGCCCTGAGGGAAGGAAGAATCTAAACAGAGTTTGGGCTTGGGGGGGTCCCTGAAAGAAGTCACAGTGTTTGTCTCCCTAGGCTTCTCGGCCCCAATGAATTCCCTACTTTGGGGATCGGAGCGTCCTCCTAACTCCAGGTGCGGATGCAGGGAGTGCGCCTTTCACCCGAGAGAGAGATGGATGTCTCGCTTTCAGGGAGACACAAAGGAGAGCCCGAGGGTCCCTCTTGTGTTGGCCGCCTGCTTGAGGTCACCGTCACGCCAAATGATCACTGTGCCACGGAGGTGCATTTTGGCGTGGCCTATCCTGGGCTCCACAGCCACCTCCCTGAGAACGGGTATGGTCAGAACCGTAGGAAGCTCAAGGGCGCCGCCAGCCGCTTTCAAAAACGTATCTGTCAGCACCTGCTGGCTGCAACCGCGAGGTTTCCAAGTGCCCTCCGCATATTCTCCCCCTCCCCCGCAACGACCTCATCACTTCCAATCCTGGCGAACAATGTATGGAACCTTTGCTGGGGTTTTCGTTTGTTTCTCTTTTGTGGGGTCTCTCTCTCTCTCTCTCTCTCTCTCTCTCTCTCTCTGTCACACGCGCTCTGATGTTCGGGGCCTAATGGGAGAAATGAAATCAAGCGAGGGGTTTTGCCCTCAGGTTGCCTTGGTCTCGGGTTGACTTGTGTGCGCTGAGAAAGACGGCCTTTACTGAAGGCCCTGCACAGACTTTTTGACACCCCCGATCCATGGAATCCTGAAGCTGTGGAACCTAGAAATCTTTCGGTCTCCTTTTGATTTGGAAATCTTCTCCTTGGCAGAAAGAAGCCCATTTAAAAGAGAAAAAGAAAAAGTGGAATTGTATGAGCAGATCAGTTTTTATATCTCAGCCGGACGGCTGCCCGGTTCTCTGGGGAGAACTGTCTTCATCTTGCAAATCTGTACACACAGCCCACAGTGGCCTGGGATGGAGGCCAGTGGACTGGATTGGGCAGAACCTGAGACCAGAGGAAAGAGAAAAAAAATAAGAAAAATGGTGGTGGTGGTTGGGGGGAGGGGGAAGAGGTCTGCTTTGAAAAATAGGAACTGCTGGCAGGGCTCCCTCACCCCCACCCCCCCCACCCCAAAGTAGGACTGTGTATCCAGGCGTAGAAATGATACTGCGCCAAGAAGGCAAGCGCTGTTGAGACTGCTGTTCCTATGATGTTACAAACCGAAAGCGATGCTTTCTGGTCGAGGCTCTCCATGACAATCTACTAAGCAAATCATACGTTGGCTGTTTTGGACGTTCTCTGCAGTTTTCATTGGGAGTGAGGAAGAGCCGTTTGTACATGTTTTGATACAATGTTTTGAATGCTGTGGGACCATGGTATGTTTCCGCCGTGGATGAACAAGGTTGCCTTTTCCAGCTTCCGCTTGCATGGTCATTTCCTGGTCCTGACGACCACCCCCCCCCCGGCCCCAAGTGAGGGAGGCCTGTGTGTCTTTGTGTCCATTTAGAAGGGTTGGTGCTTGATGCCAGCATGATATCCAAATCTTGATTTTGGACTTACCAAACTACTGTTGGGAGTTTGTTTCTTGTCTTAATCTCCCTTAACTCTTGCAGTCACCTGAGTGTCCAGTCTTGATCTCGCGTCTCTCTCTGCCTCTGTCTCTGTCTCTCTCGCTCTTTCCTTTTGTTGATTTCTTCAAGGCAAGCCATCTTTTTCCTCCTCCTCCTCCTCCTCCTCCTCCCCCTCCTCCTCCTCCCCCACCACCCTCCTCTTCCTCTTCCTCCTTTCTCTGCCCCCCTCCCCCCTCCCTCCCTCCTCCCCCCGCCCTTTTAAAATTGAAGTCTAACAGACTGACAAGAGTATATTGGTTTTCAGGTGTATACCCTAGCGAGTGGCTATGTTTACACATGACCCAGGGATCTCCGTGATAAGTCTCGTTACTGTCTGTCACCATTCGATGTCATGACAGTAGGATGGACTCTATTCCGCCTGCTGTACATGACATCCTGCGAGTGCGTTGTTTATTTCATAACTAGAAGTGGGCACCGCTTCCTCTCCCTCACCTATTGCACTCGTCTCCCTCTTCGCCCCTCCCTCCCTCCTCTGGCCACCCCCCATTTGTTCCTTTTAGGTGTCGATGAACCTGTTTGCGGTTCCTTCTTTGTGTTCATGTGTGTGTATTGCTGTGCACGTTCTTCACAGACATGATAGTCTCGCGACCTGAGGTATCTTGTGTAGCGCAATGCCCTCTGGGTCTCTCCATGTTTCCGCGGATGGCAAGACCTCATTCCCTTGTAGGGTTGAGTCATAAGCGTGCGCGCGCCTGTGTGTGACTAGGTAGAGACGTATGCACACAGAGAGCGCTATCGGTATGTCCCTAACTATGGCTACATAGGGATAGGTGTGGATACACATACACGTGTATGTATGTGTCACCCTCACCCCCTCGGTGGGCACGTAGTGGAGTTGCTGGGTCACGTGGTAGTTGTTGGTGCAGTGCTTTCAGGGACTTCTGTGCTGTTTTCCGTAGTGTCATCTGTTGTCGGGGAGCCATTCTGTCAGGCACCAGGTGATATCTCTGAGTCCTCCAGCATGACATGGTGGTGGTCTCTCTCAGCGTGAAAAATAGGTGTCCCGTCAGGAGCCACTTTCCTCTGCCGTTTGGAACTTGCTGTCGCGATTCCAGATCCTGGGCCTGGCTGTGTATGCTTGTGCAGAGAAATGCCAGCGCTTTTTATCATACCCTCCATTTAAAAAAAAAATTGTTCTGTATTTGATGGGCTGCGTTGGGTCTTTTTTTGCTGTGCGCGGGCTTTCTTTCCGTTGCGGTGAGTGGGGGCTCCCCTTCGTTGTGGTGCGCAGGCTCCTCATTGCCAGTGGCTTCTCTTGGTGCGGAGCACGGGCTCCAGGCACGGGGGCTTCAGGAGTTGCGGCACATGGGCTCAGTCGTTGTGGCTCACGGGCTTCGTTGCTCTGCGGCATGTGGGACCTTCCTGGAGCAGGGATCGAACCCGTGTCCCCTGCAGTGGCGGGCGGATTCTTAAGCAGTGCGCCAGCTAGGCAGCCCCAGTTGTTTCTTGTATTTCAGGGAAAGGTTTCCTTTGGCTTTTGGTTTTGTCCCCGCCCCCACCCCCCAAGAAAGGTACTGTTGGTTGCTTTGTTGACAGTGGAAAACTGTGTTGCGGTTGCTGTTGGAGTGGTGGGGGTCGTCGTCCTTGTTGCTTTGTTTCCTTTGTGGGCGTTGTTTTCTGTTGGTTTTTTATGGCTTTGTTTCCTTGTGGATGAAAATGCCTGGTCTTGGTCTGCTCTGTTCAGGCCTCCTGCCCACTTTCCCCATCGGGTTGCTTGTTCTGGGGGGCTGCGTTGCATGAGGCCTTGCTCTGTTTTGGACAGGAACCTCTTATGGGACATGCTTGAGGTTTTCAGATGCGTGTGTGTGTGTACGTGTACACGTGTGTGTGTCTGTACGTGTACACGTGTGCATACACGTACATATGTGTGTGCCTTTACGTACTCCTTGAAGGGCCACAGCAGTCCCAGAGCTTGACTTTGACATTTTGGTAGTTTGGCTTGGTTTGATTTTGGTGGGACGATAGGTCACTGTGAACCTTTGCTGTAAATCTCTCTCTCACACGCACGTGCGCGCGCACGCACGCACGCACACTCACCACGTTGCATTGTGTAGATGTCCTGGAACGCGGTTTCTTTAGTGGATGGCTGTTGACACGCTGCTCCCCGCCCCCCCGCCCCCGCCCCTGCCCCCGCCCGCCGGTGACTGTGGTCAGTCCATTTTGAAATCCACGTTCTGACCTCAAGGGCGTGTTCCCCACCCACACACCCATGTGTTCTCTTTGGACTTTGTCGCGGTCTGTGCGGAAATAGATGTTTGTTTCCATTTGTGTGGGGCCAGAGTGTATGTTTACTTTCGTTTCTAGCTTCCGGGCTCTGCGTGTCAGCTTTCCAAAGCCCTTCTCCGTGCCAGAAGGGATGAATTCCTGCGTCGTTCTCGGAGCGCTTGCCTGGTTTCGTTTCGCTGGTCCCCGCCTTCCCTCCCTCCCTCCCTCCCTCCCTCTCACCCTCCGGGGAGCTGGGGATCTCGCTTGTGGCACTGTGGGCGTCTCCGTGGAATTCCCCGCGCCCCTCCATGGCCTGGAATCGCGTCCCCTTCCAGGCAGCCTCCCGGCGGCATCTTGCCAGCTACCCCCGCCCCCGTGTGCTGCCGGGGATCGGGACGCGCCGTGGCGTGTCGTGTCGTGTCGGGCAGGGAGCTAGCTCCGAGGCGGACCCCTCGGGGCCGCGCGGGACGCCCGCCCCGCTCCGGGAGGAGCTCGGGCGTTTGGGCGGCCTGGCGCTCCGGCGTCCTCGGTGGCCGGCCGGCGACCGGGATCCGGCCCGGGGACGTTCGAGCCGGTTGTCGTGCGCCACCTGGCGGCCGCTTTTATATTGTCCCTTCCCTCCGGAGCTCCGGCGACCTTGTCGAGGGCTGTGACTCAGCCGCCGGGCCCGAAGCAGAGTTCCGGGAGGCGAGCCACGCTGGTGCTGGCAGCCCCGGTGGCGCCGAGGCGTAGGCACCTCCTGCTGGCGCCTGAGATTGGGCCTGCAGATCTATGGGGCTGTGACTGCCGCCGCGCTCCCGAGCCGGGGCGGAGGGGCCGCCTGGCCGGGTCGACCAGCATGCGCCCGTGCGCCTCCGGCTGCGGGAACCCATGTCGGGTCGTGCCGCCGCGGTGGGAGAGGAGAGGGTCTGCCGCGCCCGGAGCGCCTGGGACTTGGTGGCCCGGCCTTCTCCTGGGCCGCCCTTGGGAGCGTTCGTTCCCCGACCCCCCCCACCTCCCTTCCCGGTGCCCCCGCGTCCCACTCCGGAGGTGGGGACCGGCTCGGGCCGAGCGTTGAGGCCGGTGGAGGCCGCCACGGGCTCGGTGGTGGACGCGCGTGCGTCCCAGTCGTCAGATTCTTTCGGACCGATGGTTTTCCGAGCCGGACTCCAGAGGTGAGGACCGGCCTGGGCCGCCAGCAGTGACCCGGAGAGGCTGGCCCGGGCCTGGGTGCGTTGCCCCGTGGGCTCCGGGCGTCTCCCTGGAGAAATGGGTTCAAGTCCCGATGGGTCCGGAGACGTGGACGGACCTGCCCCTGCTCGCGCAGGTGGCCGGCGAGGGTGCACCCGGCCTGTCAGCGTGCCCGCGTGGGTCCCGGTCGTCGGACGCGACTTTGTCTCCCCCCTCCGCCCTCCACCCCGAGTCCGGGCCGGGAGGTGGGGACTGGCGCGAGCCCTACTGGGTGGCCCGGGGAGGGGCTCCTGGGCCCGGGCGTGGTCCCTCATGGGGCCCGCTCATCGGAGGCGGCTCGGAGGGGTGCTGAGTTTCTTTCTTGGAACCAAGTCCTGGCCCGGAGACTCGGATGGACCAGTCCCTGCCCGCGTGGGGGGACCGGGGAGGGCATCCCCAGCCCGCTCCCTCTCCCCCGTGTCCCCGGCCCACTCTGCCACCCCTCCATCCCCGGGTCGACCAGGTGGCCTCGGGCGCTCCGGGGCAAGTGTGGATGGGGAAGTGTTGGGGGCACGTGGCCGGACCGAGGTTCCGGGGGCCCCCGTGAACCTCGTGGGTGGGCCCCGCTGTCGGGCGCGATGATTTTTTTCGCCGGAAATGGGGCCTTTTTGCCACCAGATAGGTGCTGACACGGTGTTCTTCTGCGTCTGTCGCCGATAGACGCTGGGGCTCCGGACGCGGGCAGGACTCCGGGCTGGGGGCGGCTGTCTGATGACCGGCTCGGTCCTTGCCAATTGAGCTGCCTGCTTGGGCCTGCGTGCCGGCTCTTGCGTGCGCGTCCGGCTGCCCCGACCCGCGGTGCCGCCTCCAGCCGCTGGCTGAGCCCGAGGGCGGCGGGGCCAGGTGGCGTTGGGTGCTCGACCCTGTGCGCTGCCCCCGCTGCAGGCACCCGGTGGTGAGTGGCCGGCACGACCCCACCCCACAGGCTCTGTGCCCCGTGTCAGGCGTTCTCGTCCTGGGGTGGTTGGCTGCTCTTGCCCGAGAGGAAGGGGCGCCGGTGAGGCAGAAGCGGGCCTCAGTGTGACGGGTCCTCGCTGTGCCTCCCCTGCGGGCCTCTCCCGCCGTGGCTTTAGGCTGGGTGGGTCAACCGATTGATGTGGTGGTGCCACGCTCTGCCGGGCTGGGCCTAAGCCGTGCCAGACGAGGGACGGACGTTCCTGGGGGACGGGACCGCTCTTCTCGTTCTGTCCGCGGGCTCCTCGCCTCTCTTCCGCCCCGCCTGCCGGGGTGTGCGGAAGGCAGGGGTGCGGCCTCCGGCCCTGAACCCGCGGTCTCCCGCCCCCGCCTCCCAGCGTGGGCGCGGGGACCGGGGTCCTCGGACGCAGCAGACGCTCTCGCTTTGCCTCCTTGGCGTACGCCTCGCGAGCGGCCCTCCCCACGGCGGGGAGGGCCGCCCCGCCGCCACGCTGCGCGCCCCCGTCGGTGTGCGAGCGTGCCTCGCCTGGCCCTCCGTGGTGCTCCTGGAGCACTCCAGGTCGTCCCTCAGGTGCCCGAGGCCGAGCGGTGGTGTTGTTCCCCTTTCCCAGCGTGTCCCTCGGGTCTCTGCCACCGTGGCATGTGCCGTGAGCGGCTCTCTCTTGGGGGGGGTCGAGACGGTAAGGGAGGTGCGCCCGCCTGTTCCCCCCCCGGCGGTGGGGTCAGGGGCCGCCTCGTTGTGCTGGTCCTCAGCGGCGTGCCGCGGGGGGCTGAGCTTGGCTGAGCGCACGCCCCGTGTGGCCCCTGCTACGTGGGGGGCTGCGCGCGGGCGTGGGAGCGATCGTGGGGGCCGGGGCCTGTGAGAGAGGGGGCTGTGTCACGCATCTTGGGCGTGCTCCCCCTCGAGGGCCCAAGGGGCAAGCCCGAGGGCAGCAAGCCTACCGAGGTCATGCCCCGGCCCTGGCCGCGAACGCTCCCGTGGGCCGTGTGCTTACCCATACCGCAGACTCCCTCCCCTCCAGCCTACTGGAGGGGGGTGCAGGCAGCTCACGGAAGTGCCTCTGTGGGCCCGAAGGGGAGGTGATGTGTGGGGCATGACACACCCATTCTGTCCATTCAACAGAGGGTCAGGGATACAGCAGACCCCAGAGAGGGACAGCAGACCCCAGAGAGGGGCAGCAGCCCGGCCGGCCACTGGGTCTCCATGTCTCAGGCTTCCCGGGGAACCTCCCCCCCTTCTCCCCGCCTCCCCCCACATTCCGCCACCCACCTTGGTGCATTTAGAATGGCTCCAATTGTAAATAGATGCTGGTGGGAAGATTTCTACAGGTTACCTGCAATGGCTGACCTGTCATGCTTGTAACCCTGGGAGAGAACAATTCTCTTTGTCCCCAGAGGCGTCAGACCTCCTCTCTCAGGAACCCCTGAACCCCGGCCACTGGACTTCACTCCACTGCCACGTAGTATGGGTCCTCCAAACGTTCCTGTGACGGTGAGTATGGTTTCCATGTGGGTTGAAGCCTCCCCTTGCTGCAAGCCTTCTGTCCTCACCATGGCATAGAGACGGTTAAAAAAAAATTGTGTTTGCCACTTTGGGTATACCTTCCACAGCCTGCAGTGACCAAGGCACCCACTTCGCTGGGCAAGTCCTATGAGCCTTCACAAAAGCTCTTGCAAACTTCTTGGGACCATCACTTTTCCAGTCACACTCAATCATCAGGCAAGATTGACACGGCCGATGGGAAAACTGGACTCCGAGAAGAAAGAGTGACCTACGTGGGGCTGAATGAACTGAGGGCTAGGATGATAGTGTGTGTATGACTACTTGTCTACAATAGGACTGATTGGGGAAGCCGGGGTGGGGGGCAGGGTGCGGATACCTTAGGAGCTTGGGATGAACATATACACATTCCTATACATAAAGTGGATAATCAACAAGCTCTTACGACTTGGCACAGGAAACTATACTCAATACTTTGTAATAACCTATAAGAGAAAAAAAATCTGAAACAGAATCTATCTATATCTATCTATCTATCTATCTATCATCTATCTATCTACCTATCTTTCTATCTAAATCACTGTGCTGTACACCTGAAACTGCACGACATTATAAATGCTTCAATTATTTCAAACAGAAAAGAATCTCCTAACCTGAGTGAGAGAGAGAGAGAGAGAGAACAGGACGGATTGTGAAATCTTTTCTTTGCCAGCTACAAGGGAAAATGAAAACAAACAAAACCCAATTTATTTTAAAAGTTGGACATCCATTTGGTGACTTGTACCCTTGTCAGCAAAATGGAATCACTTCTCTTTTTCTCCCTACCTGCTCCGTCCAGAATTCAGAAACTCTCCGTGAGGCTCCTTATTTCTTTGGCAAGAGAGTCACTTGCATGCGTTCCTTAGAGGCCCACGTTACATTTCCATAAAACGGGAATACACACTTGTGGATATGAGATTCTGGTGCTATTCATTTTCCTTAGGGTGCTGCTTTTAACCTGAAAACCGGACTGGATCCTGAAGTCTTTCAAGTTGCCCCCAATATCGGGCTACAACTCTCTCCATGAATGTTTCCCACTTTCGCCCAGCCCACCCTTTTGACTTGGCATCACTGACAACGAAAACGGCCCTTTGCCTGAAGCCCTACAGACCGAAGCTGGAGGACTTGGTGAAAACTTTAGAGACATGGCCACCACAGCTCCTATGGAAACCATCCTGGTGCCTGTTTCTGTGAGAGCCACTCTGAAAGTCGAACCAAACACCCATCATCACAGCCATTTCAAACTGCTAAAGTTGCTTCCACCCTAACATCTACAAATCTTCTTCACTGACACCGCCCCCCACACGCTCCCCCCCCTCCACTGGTTTATAATCGGCCCCTGGCGACTTGGGAAGGAGCGAGCGGTGGAGAAGCAGGCGGGGGCGGGGGCGGGGGCGGGGTGGGGCGGGACCAACAGACAGTAGCCGCTGCCTGCCTGCCTGCCTGCCTGCGGGGCTGAGACCTGAGGGCTGCGGGCCACGCTGGTTTCTGCAACTCAATCCCTTCCAGGAAGCACCTGTGATGACTACTTGGCAGGGAATGGTCAAAGCTGAACTCTCTTGGCCTATTTCTGAAAAAGGCCTGAGTCTCAGCTACGACAGATTTTCTGGATTTCTTGGCCCATGCACGGACCCGCACCCTCCCATCCTGTCAGATCCTTTGTACCCACACCTCCCCTGGGAGAGTTCTTTGGCCTCGTCTGGAACATGAACAAGCAAAACCAAACACAGTGTGACATAATGTATTGGTCTTTATTGAAAAGAAACATGCTCCTCTCGCACACCTGAGGGCAGGAAGCAAAGGCAAGTTCTCAGCAGGATGGGGGACAGGGAACCCGAACCGAGGCTGGTCAGCAGTGGCCCCCTGCCCCCCACCGCCCCGCCCCCTGATCCCCGTCTCTCCCAGGCCCACGAGGGGCCTCCCTTCCCCGCCTCTCTCTGTGCCCCTCGTCTCCAGCTCCCCCAGCCCAGCTTCTGCACCCCACCCCCCCATCCCCGGCCCCGGGAAGGGGAGGCATGTCTGTCCCAGCTCCAGTTCTGATATTTCACTTGTGAAACTTCCCTAGGCCCAGGTGCCAGCTTGCCGTCCTGCTGCTTCATGTCCGTCTCTATCAGCCATGCCCAAAGGGCACGTGAAATTATGGACAGCAAATAGCACACCTAGAGGGTGTGTGTGTGGGGGTGGGGTGTGGTGTCCCTTCTCCAGGAAGCAGTGAGGGAACAAAAGGAGGCCTGGGGGAAGGAGTCCTGGGTGCCTATCATCGCGCCCCCGCCCCCCCACCACCCCGCAGCGCACCATTCGTTTCCATCTCCGCATCTGAAGGACACGTAGTCCTCGTTGAAGCAACTTGATGAGGATTCCCCTCCTAATGACGTGACAGAACCTATGAAGAACTGCACTCCTTGAATCCATAAATGCTAACAGGATCCAAGGAGTTTTCCATCAATGGCCGAAAAAGAAATGGTCCTGAACATAATAACTGCCAAGTATTCCTCTAGACGGAGGCATCATTCACTTTTTCTTTTTTTAACTTATTTTCTTTTTATGTTTTACAATAAACTGTATATATTTAGAGTGTACAATTTGGTACCCCAATCTTCCAATTCATTCCCCCCCAACCCTCCCCACTTTCCCCACTTGGTGTCCATATGTTTGTGCTCTACATCTGTGTCTCTATTTCTGCCTTGCACACCAGTTGATGTGTACCATTTTTCTGCAGTCCACATATATGTGTGAATATACAATATTTGTTTTTCTCTTTCTGACTCACTATCTTTCACTTGTTAACAACAGTAACGACGATGACGCCGACGACAAGGACAAGGATAAGGACCGGAAAAACAACAACAGAGAGAGCACTGGGCGAGTTTTCCACTTCTTAAAGGAAGGAGGCCGTGTTCCCAGGCAGGTTGGCTCAGCTGCACAGTTTCCTCCGGTGACTATTCCTGGGGGCACCGTCGAGGTGATGCACGAAACACACAGGAGGAGGCCTTCTTGAATGTCCTGCCCAGGAAATGGGGACATGATTCCAGCAGTGGCAATGGCTGCCCTTCTCTTTAGGGTGACACACGGGCCTGATGGCACTGGGCAAACCCTCCCCTCCCTCCCTCCCTCCCTCCCTCCCACCTTCCTTCCTTCCTTCCTTCCTTCTTGAGGCTCTTGGCCTCCCCACTTTAAGGAAGAGCCCAGGGCCCAGCAGAAAAGACCTTCTGCTGATCCTTGCCAGGGGGCTCTCATTTTACACACTTGAATAGGATCAGTAGACACCGTCATCCCATGAGAAGCAGACAATATCATCTAAAAGCCTACTTTCCTGGTGTCTCAGCGTGCAGGGCTCCTCCTTCTCAGGGATCTTGCGCTCTGTAGGGATAATTCACATGCTGGGGGAGTAGGTTCCCAATAGCATCTTATGAAATGGATTACAGGATGTCTTCCTTTGAAAAAGATAAAGATTATTTGGGAAAGTTATTCATATGAAGCACATGGATGATATCCTCTCTGATCTATATATTAGAGTTGACCGTTGAACAACCAACATGGGGGATTAGGGGGGCCGACCCCACACACACCATTGAGAACCCATGCATAACTTCACAGTCCAAGCTCTGTATCGGGGCTTGCACCTCTGAGTACTCAGCAACCAGAGATCCTGCAGTGCCATAGTGCACAGCTATGGAAAACATCCCCTTATGAGTCACACACACACACACACGCGTGCGTGCGTGTGCGTGCTCGAGCGCAGACATCTCAACTTTGTTACACAAGAGTTAGTGGTGTTCGAATAATCTTAGAAGTGACGACTGCTGTCTGATGAAATCAATGGATCGATCAATCAATCTATGACACTACACTTTGTATTTCCTAGTCTCAAAATGATTTGGAATTTGGCTCCTTAGAAGTTTAGCTTGGTCCTTCAAGGACAGTGTCAGTCAGAGAGAAAATAACATTTCTTCAAATCATGGAAGTGAAATAGTCCTGGACGCTTATGTGAAACATTAACAGAATTTTTCTTCTTTATTTTATAAGATAACTGGAATTAGGAAGAAAATCTCCTCGTGAAAAACCAGGTGCTACCTTTCCTTGACTGACGATCGAAGAGGAGAAAGCATTTTCTGGGCCCATGCAACTTGAGAGAAGTTCTAACTTTTCTGGAAAAGAAAGATTCCCACCCTCCCCTTGCTCGGCCATGCTAGAAACCTTCCCCTGCCCCAAACTCTGACGTGTCCCCTTGTTTGGCCTCACTGTGTGTCGTCCGTGGGCACGGGAACACACTTGCATTCCGTAACAGGAGAGCCTATGGAGAAAAGATCTCTGGCCACTTTCATGGGATCTGCATTGCTGGCTAGGTAAACCTAAGACATCAAAAGAAGTGCCTTGGAACACATGCTCCTCCCACACTGGTCACCTCATAGGATTCCTAAATGACTCTGGTTCAGCACTCACTCGACTTGGCTGTGTTTCTGTGCTTCCTGACCTAAAGGATCTATCTGGATATGCCACCCAATAGAAGCTGAAATAAATTCACTTTGGATGTGTGTGAATGCCGTTCATACAGAGAGTGGGGACTGCAGGGAGCTCTTGTGGATAAAGAAAAATGGGGGAACACATGTAGGCGACAGCACATAAAGTATAGAAAGATACACGAAGGTTTCCTTCGTTCGCGGGTTGGGAAGGGGGAACGACAGAACATTCCCTGCTTCTACTCCACGCACGCATGCACGCAGGCAGGCAGGCAGGCAGGCAGGCAGGCAGGCAGGCACCGGAGTGGGGTGGGGTGGGGGGAGCTGGCTCCTTACCCCACCCACCAGGGACGCGTGCGCGTTTAAAGAGACCAGGAGGAACGTGGTGGCGGTGGCGATGAGGAAGGAGGACCACGTTCAAGGTGTGGATTTGCGGTGAGGGCTACGTGAGGTGACTAAGAACTCGGTGCAGTGAGCGGCCCATACAAGGACAGAAGCGATGGTCCCCTAATGCTTGCAGGGCCTGGCCAGGAGCATGAACGGGAGCCCATGTCCCCAGGTTGGCATCATGACACTAGTTCATCCCTGTGAAACAGGATGTGTTTTCTGTGTTCTCCTGTCTTGACAAACACACGTCTTTACCTGTGTCTCCGTACAACGACGGTCTCTGCGTGACAGTCGGCAGAACATCCCCAGGGACAATTATCACAGAGACCTGAGGTTCTGCTTGGCTGGCAATGCTTGTGTGAATACTGCAGTGAGATACAGACAGACAGACAAACAGACAGACAGACACACACACACACACACACACACACACACACCCCTACCTATAATTATGTGTATTTAATACGATATCTTTATTGATTTTCTGTCTCAGATGACTAATGATGCTGTCAGCCTCATGATTTTCACACAGGGTTTCTGTGTGTGTCCTACTGTCGGGACAACATAGCCGGTCTGTGTCATGGAAACAGAGACACCGTGGGAGTCACAGGAATGAAGACCTCGTTCTAGGAACTGGACCTTCCAGAGGCCTGGGAGCAGCTGGGCAGGGCAGGGCAGGGCTGGGCTGGGCTGCGGAGGAGGGGAGGGGAGGGGAGGGGAGGGAAGGCTGTGGCTCTCAGTCCTCTGAGTGCCCGGTGGCAGTGGCGGAGGTGGCAGTGCCGATGGAGCTGTCAGCGCCCGCAGGGAAAGGTAGCCACCGATGTGCGGGGCCACAGGGGAGACATGGAGAGACTCGGGGGAAGGCACAGCTGTCCCTCGGTGGATCTGCGGCCAGGCAGCCAGGAGTGGCCTGGGTCACTGTCGTCCAGAGGGCACCAGCTGGGAACACTAGCCACACGCAGGGCGGCGGGTGTGTGTGTGTGTGTGTGTGTGTGGATGGACAGCCTTCCACCCTGCACCTCTGTGCCCACCTGTCACCGTGTGGGATGGCAACAGCCTGCAGAGAGCCTTGGCTGTGGCTTCACTTCCAATGCCTACATCCCATCCAGCGTTCTCTTTGCACCAGCCCTACCCTGGGGTCGCACGGGGAGGGGGAGACTCAGAAAGGCGGTTCCCAGGCTGCCCCCGCATGGAAGTCACATGAGCCTCCGGACATGGCCGTGCCACGTCAAACACACGTCTTGAGGTAGGTCAGACTTTCCATTGTGTTACGGTTTGTTTCCTTGGGAGAAGTTGTGTCTCTTAGGCCAGGAGCAACTGGAATTGTCGGTCAAAGTCCTCAGGCAGCCCTTTGACTTGGAGGCCGAGCACAAGTTTGACACGGTATGTTTCCGGTGACATGGAATTGCAGATGGCCCACGAAGCATGCTCTCGCCAATACTGCCAAGCCTGTGGTCTCACAGGGGACGGTCTCCTCGACCGAGATGTCACCATCTCGGGAATCCGCACCTGGAGCGACACGGTGACCTCAGGACGAGCGCCCTGTCTGTGCGCCCCATCCGGATGCGCGTGGACGGGAATGGAGCAGCTCTGGGAACGGTGGACGATGCCAGCTCTTGTTCTTCTGCTCTGCTGCCTGCCGTGCACGGCTGTGGAGAGGGACGAGCCGCTGTGGAGAGGGATGAGCCGAGTCCAGTGTCTCTGAACCCACCCCAAGCAAAGAGGAGCAGGAAAGTGGGTGTGGGCCCTCCCTCGTGTGTGGCCAGGATCCTGTGCGGAGGGAGAGTCCCTGGCCCTCCCTCTGAGAGGAAGGTGCGAGAGGTGGATCGGCGGCGTCTTTCCTCGGGGCCCCAGAGCTTCTGCGGCTCCGATCTCCCCTCTTCACAGTTCTAGTTGGCGCCCGCCCCAGCACAACCTACCTGAGAGCTTCCCTGGTATCCGGAAGTGATGGCTTTGTGTTTTGAGGACGGAAGGGGAGAAAGAGCTGAGCAAAGCTTTTCCCTGGAACCTGAGTGTCTATGGGTGTGTCTGGCCCATCACCAGCGAGCGCGCTGAGTGCCACTTCCTGGGGGCAGGTGCTCTTTAAGGAAAGTATGGCTTCGTATCTTTGTTACACGCAGGCCCTTCTAGAATGTGGAGCGAGTTTCTCAAGAATCCCAGCAGAATCCCAGGTGCTGTGGAGGCTAGGGCCTCAAAGGTCCGGCTCCATCCCCTCTCTCCATCCTGGCCTGGCCTGGCCTGGCTGGGCCCCTAAGGACCCTGCTGGCCTCTAGAGTGGCCCCTGCTTCTCGGTTGGTTTCCATGCTGCTGCTCACAGAGCAATCTTCTCCAAAGGCAGCCGATCGCCGTATTCCTTCCGTGGAGCTCTGGCACGGCTCTCCTTGGCTTGGATGATAGCATGAGAGGACTGACAAGCTGAGTCCTTCCTCCAGGGCTGACCTTTTACAAACTCCGCCTTGAAGAGGGGTAAAGTCAGCATGTCATTCTCACGTGTAAGATGGGACCCGAGGGGCCAGTTCCTAGCTCTACCACTTGGGAAAGTGGGGGACTCTTCCGTCAAGGAAACGGAGAGCTCATACTTGATGGTGCAGTTGTCAGAAGCCTTTTTCTAAGCCTCCCCTGGCCCCACTGTGTCAGAAAGACGTGTCCCTCCACCTGCCGGGGACTTGATGAAGGAGAGTCACTCTGGTAGAAGTACCCGAAGCTCGATGACTTCACTGCCGTCTCCCTTTCTCTGGCACGGGCCCGCCCCTGGAGGAGCCCTGTCTTCGCCTAGCCGTGACGGCACCGCTCAGGTGAGCTGGAGACAGGACCCCAATGAGGGCAGGTGGATGGGAGCCTGTTCAAAATGACCTACACACCCAATCTGCCGTAGACATGGTCCACAGATCGTGGACGTGCCTGTGCCCCCGAAGACATCCGTGTGGCCCCGGGCATCCGGCAGCCATCTTCTCCATGTTCGCCTGACCTGTGCTCTCGCTCTTTTCTCCAGAGCACTCGCCTGATGATTCGTGGGGGAATGTAACCCCAGCTGGCAGGAGCCAAATGATCTTCCCAACACAAGGGAAAAGAAGAGGTGGGGTCCCGCATCCCTCCAATGTGTCTGTGCCTAAGAATGAGTTTCTAAGAAATCTCATCCTCCTTTAGCTCCCTTAACTCTCCCCCGCCCCCCCCACCCCCACCCCCGGCGCCCGCCAGCCCGGGCCATAGTATAGTTACTTTCCCAGATTTCCTCCCTCTCCTCAGCAGAACCGAAGAGATTGTAGGTGTTGCCACTTCTCTGAGTCTTTCTTTGCTTTCTTAGGAGGGCTGCCCCATGTCACGTAAAACTTGGAAGACATACACGCGTGAGCATCTCTCCTTGTGATTCTAACCCAGGGAAGAGCATTTAAAAATCGAAAGGAGGCAAACTAGGGTTCAGGCACCCAGAGTTGAGCCGGGTGGCCACTGGGAAGAGAGTTCCAGACGCCTTCCTGTTTGGGGGAGGGGGAAATCTCCCCCTCTGCCCCTCTTGAGTCCTCGTGGCTGGACTCATCCTAACATGGACTCAAGGCAGGCGGATAGAGGAAGCGGGAGCGGGAACACGTGTTCGTTTGTTGTTGTTGTTGTTGTTGTTGTTGTTGTTGTTTTACCTTCTAGCCCTGAGAAGTGGCTGAGGCGGGCAGCTTTTCGACTGTGTAGACCAAGGGACAGTACATGTGTGAGACAGGGATCAGACCGAGAGACTTAGCTTTCGGGTGTGCCCTGAGGGAAGGAAGAATCTAAACAGAGTTTGGGCTTGGGGGGGTCCCTGAAAGAAGTCACAGTGTTTGTCTCCCTAGGCTTCTCGGCCCCAATGAATTCCCTACTTTGGGGATCGGAGCGTCCTCCTAACTCCAGGTGCGGATGCAGGGAGTGCGCCTTTCACCCGAGAGAGAGATGGATGTCTCGCTTTCAGGGAGACACAAAGGAGAGCCCGAGGGTCCCTCTTGTGTTGGCCGCCTGCTTGAGGTCACCGTCACGCCAAATGATCACTGTGCCACGGAGGCGCATTTTGGCGTGGCCTATCCTGGGCTCCACAGCCACCTCCCTGAGAACGGGTATGGTCAGAACCGTAGGAAGCTCAAGGGCGCCGCCAGCCGCTTTCAAAAACGTATCTGTCAGCACCTGCTGGCTGCAACCGCGAGGTTTCCAAGTGCCCTCCGCATATTCTCCCCCTCCCCCGCAACGACCTCATCACTTCCAATCCTGGCGAACAATGTATGGAACCTTTGCTGGGGTTTTCGTTTGTTTCTCTTTTGTGGGGTCTCTCTCTCTCTCTCTCTCTCTCTCTCTCTCTCTCTGTCACACGCGCTCTGATGTTCGGGGCCTAATGGGAGAAATGAAATCAAGCGAGGGGTTTTGCCCTCAGGTTGCCTTGGTCTCGGGTTGACTTGTGTGCGCTGAGAAAGACGGCCTTTACTGAAGGCCCTGCACAGACTTTTTGACACCCCCGATCCATGGAATCCTGAAGCTGTGGAACCTAGAAATCTTTCGGTCTCCTTTTGATTTGGAAATCTTCTCCTTGGCAGAAAGAAGCCCATTTAAAAGAGAAAAAGAAAAAGTGGAATTGTATGAGCAGATCAGTTTTTATATCTCAGCCGGACGGCTGCCCGGTTCTCTGGGGAGAACTGTCTTCATCTTGCAAATCTGTACACACAGCCCACAGTGGCCTGGGATGGAGGCCAGTGGACTGGATTGGGCAGAACCTGAGACCAGAGGAAAGAGAAAAAAAATAAGAAAAATGGTGGTGGTGGTTGGGGGGAGGGGGAAGAGGTCTGCTTTGAAAAATAGGAACTGCTGGCAGGGCTCCCTCACCCCCACCCCCCCCACCCCAAAGTAGGACTGTGTATCCAGGCGTAGAAATGATACTGCGCCAAGAAGGCAAGCGCTGTTGAGACTGCTGTTCCTATGATGTTACAAACCGAAAGCGATGCTTTCTGGTCGAGGCTCTCCATGACAATCTACTAAGCAAATCATACGTTGGCTGTTTTGGACGTTCTCTGCAGTTTTCATTGGGAGTGAGGAAGAGCCGTTTGTACATGTTTTGATACAATGTTTTGAATGCTGTGGGACCATGGTATGTTTCCGCCGTGGATGAACAAGGTTGCCTTTTCCAGCTTCCGCTTGCATGGTCATTTCCTGGTCCTGACGACCACCCCCCCGGCCCCAAGTGAGGGAGGCCTGTGTGTCTTTGTGTCCATTTAGAAGGGTTGGTGCTTGATGCCAGCATGATATCCAAATCTTGATTTTGGACTTACCAAACTACTGTTGGGAGTTTGTTTCTTGTCTTAATCTCCCTTAACTCTTGCAGTCACCTGAGTGTCCAGTCTTGATCTCGCGTCTCTCTCTGCCTCTGTCTCTGTCTCTCTCGCTCTTTCCTTTTGTTGATTTCTTCAAGGCAAGCCATCTTTTTCCTCCTCCTCCTCCTCCTCCTCCTCCCCCTCCTCCTCCTCCCCCACCACCCTCCTCTTCCTCTTCCTCCTTTCTCTGCCCCCCTCCCCCCTCCCTCCCTCCTCCCCCCGCCCTTTTAAAATTGAAGTCTAACAGACTGACAAGAGTATATTGGTTTTCAGGTGTATACCCTAGCGAGTGGCTATGTTTACACATGACCCAGGGATCTCCGTGATAAGTCTCGTTACTGTCTGTCACCATTCGATGTCATGACAGTAGGATGGACTCTATTCCGCCTGCTGTACATGACATCCTGCGAGTGCGTTGTTTATTTCATAACTAGAAGTGGGCACCGCTTCCTCTCCCTCACCTATTGCACTCGTCTCCCTCTTCGCCCCTCCCTCCCTCCTCTGGCCACCCCCCATTTGTTCCTTTTAGGTGTCGATGAACCTGTTTGCGGTTCCTTCTTTGTGTTCATGTGTGTGTATTGCTGTGCACGTTCTTCACAGACATGATAGTCTCGCGACCTGAGGTATCTTGTGTAGCGCAATGCCCTCTGGGTCTCTCCATGTTTCCGCGGATGGCAAGACCTCATTCCCTTGTAGGGTTGAGTCATAAGCGTGCGCGCGCCTGTGTGTGACTAGGTAGAGACGTATGCACACAGAGAGCGCTATCGGTATGTCCCTAACTATGGCTACATAGGGATAGGTGTGGATACACATACACGTGTATGTATGTGTCACCCTCACCCCCTCGGTGGGCACGTAGTGGAGTTGCTGGGTCACGTGGTAGTTGTTGGTGCAGTGCTTTCAGGGACTTCTGTGCTGTTTTCCGTAGTGTCATCTGTTGTCGGGGAGCCATTCTGTCAGGCACCAGGTGATATCTCTGAGTCCTCCAGCATGACATGGTGGTGGTCTCTCTCAGCGTGAAAAATAGGTGTCCCGTCAGGAGCCACTTTCCTCTGCCGTTTGGAACTTGCTGTCGCGATTCCAGATCCTGGGCCTGGCTGTGTATGCTTGTGCAGAGAAATGCCAGCGCTTTTTATCATACCCTCCATTTAAAAAAAAAAATTGTTCTGTATTTGATGGGCTGCGTTGGGTCTTTTTTTGCTGTGCGCGGGCTTTCTTTCCGTTGCGGTGAGTGGGGGCTCCCCTTCGTTGTGGTGCGCAGGCTCCTCATTGCCAGTGGCTTCTCTTGGTGCGGAGCACGGGCTCCAGGCACGGGGGCTTCAGGAGTTGCGGCACATGGGCTCAGTCGTTGTGGCTCACGGGCTTCGTTGCTCTGCGGCATGTGGGACCTTCCTGGAGCAGGGATCGAACCCGTGTCCCCTGCAGTGGCGGGCGGATTCTTAAGCAGTGCGCCAGCTAGGCAGCCCCAGTTGTTTCTTGTATTTCAGGGAAAGGTTTCCTTTGGCTTTTGGTTTTGTCCCCGCCCCCACCCCCCAAGAAAGGTACTGTTGGTTGCTTTGTTGACAGTGGAAAACTGTGTTGCGGTTGCTGTTGGAGTGGTGGGGGTCGTCGTCCTTGTTGCTTTGTTTCCTTTGTGGGCATTGTTTTCTGTTGGTTTTTTCTGGCTTTGTTTCCTTGTGGATGAAAATGCCTGGTCTTGGTCTGCTCTGTTCAGGCCTCCTGCCCACTTTCCCCATCGGGTTGCTTGTTCTGGGGGGCTGCGTTGCATGAGGCCTTGCTCTGTTTTGGACAGGAACCTCTTATGGGACATGCTTGAGGTTTTCAGATGCGTGTGTGTGTGTACGTGTACACGTGTGTGTGTCTGTACGTGTACACGTGTGCATACACGTACATATGTGTGTGCCTTTACGTACTCCTTGAAGGGCCACAGCAGTCCCAGAGCTTGACTTTGACACTTTGGTAGTTTGGCTTGGTTTGATTTTGGTGGGACGATAGGTCACTGTGAACCTTTGCTGTAAATCTCTCTCTCACACGCACGTGCGCGCGCACGCACGCACGCACACTCACCACGTTGCATTGTGTAGATGTCCTGGAACGCGGTTTCTTTAGTGGATGGCTGTTGACACGCTGCTCCCCGCCCCCCCGCCCCCGCCCCTGCCCCCGCCCGCCGGTGACTGTGGTCAGTCCATTTTGAAATCCACGTTCTGACCTCAAGGGCGTGTTCCCCACCCACACACCCATGTGTTCTCTTTGGACTTTGTCGCGGTCTGTGCGGAAATAGATGTTTGTTTCCATTTGTGTGGGGCCAGAGTGTATGTTTACTTTCGTTTCTAGCTTCCGGGCTCTGCGTGTCAGCTTTCCAAAGCCCTTCTCCGTGCCAGAAGGGATGAATTCCTGCGTCGTTCTCGGAGCGCTTGCCTGGTTTCATTTCGCTGGTCCCCGCCTTCCCTTCCTCCCTCCCTCCCTCCCTCTCACCCTCCGGGGAGCTGGGGATCTCGCTTGTGGCACTGTGGGCGTCTCCGTGGAATTCCCCGCGCCCCCCCATGGCCTGGAATCGCGTCCCCTTCCAGGCAGCCTCCCGGCGGCATCTTGCCAGCTACCCCCGCCCCCGTGTGCTGCCGGGGATCGGGACGCGCCGTGGCGTGTCGTGTCGTGTCGGGCAGGGAGCTAGCTCCGAGGCGGACCCCTCGGGTCCGCGCGGGACGCCCGCCCCGCTCCGGGAGGAGCTCGGGCGTTTGGGCGGCCTGGCGCTCCGGCGTCCTCGGTGGCCGGCCGGCGACCGGGATCCGGCCCGGGGACGTTCGAGCCGGTTGTCGGGCGCCACCTGGCGGCCGCTTTTATATTGTCCCTTCCCTCCGGAGCTCCGGCGACCTTGTCGAGGGCTGTGACTCAGCCGCCGGGCCCGAAGCAGAGTTCCGGGAGGCGGTCGACGCAGGTGCTGGCAGCCCCGGTGGCGCCGAGGCGTAGGCACCTCCTGCTGTCGCCTGAGATTGGGCCTGCAGATCTATGGGGCTGTGACTGCCGCCGCGCTCCCGAGCCGGGGCGGAGGGGCCGCCTGGCCGGGTCGACCAGCATGCGCCCGTGCGCCTCCTGCTGCGGGAACCCATGTCGGGTCGTGCCGCCGCGGTGGGAGAGGAGAGGGTCTGCCGCGCCCGGAGCGCCTGGGACTTGGTGGCCCGGCCTTCTCCTGGGCCGCCCTTGGGAGCGTTCGTTCCCCGACCCCCCCCACCTCCCTTCCCGGTGCCCCCGCGTCCCACTCCGGAGGTGGGGACCGGCTCGGGCCGAGCATTGAGGCCGGTGGAGGCCGCCACGGGCTCGGTGGTGGACGCGCGTGCGTCCCAGTCGTCAGATTCTTTCGGACCGATGGTTTTCCGAGCCGGACTCCAGAGGTGAGGACCGGCCTGGGCCGCCAGCAGTGACCCGGAGAGGCTGGCCCGGGCCTGGGTGCGTTGCCCCGTGGGCTCCGGGCGTCTCCCTGGAGAAATGGGTTCAAGTCCCGATGGGTCCGGAGACGTGGACGGACCGGCCCCTGCTCGCGCAGGTGGCCGGCGAGGGTGCACCCGGCCTGTCAGCGTGCCCGCGTGGGTCCCGGTCGTCGGACGCGACTTTGTCTCCCCCCTCCGCCCTCCACCCCGAGTCCGGGCCGGGAGGTGGGGACTGGCGCGAGCCCTACTGGGTGGCCCGGGGAGGGGCTCCTGGGCCCGGGCGTGGTCCCTCATGGGGCCCGCTCATCGGAGGCGGCTCGGAGGGGTGCTGAGTTTCTTTCTTGGAACCAAGTCCTGGCCCGGAGACTCGGATGGACCAGTCCCTGCCCGCGTGGGGGGACCAGGGAGGGCATCCCCAGCCCGCTCCCTCTCCCCCGTGTCCCCGGCCCACTCTGCCACCCCTCCATCCCCGGGTCGACCAGGTGGCCTCGGGCGCTCCGGGGCAAGTGTGGATGGGGAAGTGTTGGGGGCACGTGGCCGGACCGAGGTTCCGGGGGCCCCCGTGAACCTCGTGGGTGGGCCCCGCTGTCGGGCGCGATGATTTTTTTCGCCGGAAATGGGGCCTTTTTGCCACCAGATAGGTGCTGACACGGTGTTCTTCTGCGTCTGTCGCCGATAGACGCTGGGGCTCCGGACGCGGGCAGGACTCCGGGCTGGGGGCGGCTGTCTGATGACCGGCTCGGTCCTTGCCACTTGAGCTGCCTGCTTGGGCCTGCGTGCCGGCTCTTGCGTGCGCGTCCGGCTGCCCCGACCCGCGGTGCCGCCTCCGGCCGCTGGCTGAGCCCGAGGGCGGCGGGGCCAGGTGGCGTTGGGTGCTCGACCCTGTGCGCTGCCCCCGCTGCAGGCACCCGGTGGTGAGTGGCCGGCACGACCCCACCCCACAGGCTCTGTGCCCCGTGTCAGGCGTTCTCGTCCTGGGGTGGTTGACTGCTCTTGCCCGAGAGGAAGGGGCGCCGGTGAGGCAGAAGCGGGCCTCAGTGTGACGGGTCCTCGCCGTGCCTCCCCTGCGGGCCTCTCCCGCCGTGGCTTTAGGCTGGGTGGGTCAACCGATTGATGTGGTGGTGCCACGCTCTGCCGGGCTGGGCCTAAGCCGTGCCAGACGAGGGACGGACGTTCCTGGGGGACGGGACCGCTCTTCTCGTTCTGTCCGCGGGCTCCTCGCCTCTCTTCCGCCCCACCTGCCGGGGTGTGCGGAAGGCAGGGGTGCGGCCTCCGGCCCTGAACCCGCGGTCTCCCGCCCCCGCCTCCCAGCGTGGGCGCGGGGACCGGGGTCCTCGGACGCAGCAGACGCTCTCGCTTTGCCTCCTTGGCGTACGCCTCGCGAGCGGCCCTCCCCGCGGCGGGGAGGGCCGCCCCGCCGCCACGCTGCGCGCCCCCGTCGGTGTGCGAGCGTGCCTCGCCTGGCCCTCCGTGGTGCTCCTGGAGCGCTCCAGGTCGTCCCTCAGGTGCCCGAGGCCGAGCGGTGGTGTTGTTCCCCTTTCCCAGCGTGTCCCTCGGGTCTCTGCCACCGTGGCATGTGCCGTGAGCGGCTCTCTCTTGGGGGGGGTTGAGACGGTAAGGGAGGTGCGCCCGCCTGTTCCCCCCCCGGCGGTGGGGTCAGGGGCCGCCTCGTTGTGCTGGTCCTCAGCGGCGTGCCGCGGGGGGCTGAGCTTGGCTGAGCGCACGCCCCGTGTGGCCCCCGCTACGTGGGGGGCTGCGCGCGGGCGTGGGAGCGATCGTGGGGGCCGGGGCCTGTGAGAGAGGGGGCTGTGTCACGCATCTTGGGCGTGCTCCCCCTCGAGGGCCCAAGGGGCGAGCCCGAGGGCAGCAAGCCTACCGAGGTCGTGCCCCAGCCCTGGCCGCGAACGCTCCCGTGGGCCGTGTGCTTACCCATACCGCAGACTCCCTCCCCTCCCGCCTACTGGAGGGGGGTGCAGGCAGCTCACGGAAGCGCCTCTGTGGGCCCGAAGGGGAGGTGATGAGTGGGGCATGACACACCCATTCTGTCCATTCAACAGAGGGTCAGGGATACAGCAGACCCCAGAGAGGGACAGCAGACCCCAGAGAGTGGCAGCAGCCCGGCCGGCCACTGGGTCTCCATGTCTCAGGCTTCCCGGGGAACCTCCCCCCCTTCTCCCCGCCTCCCCCCACATTCCGCCACCCACCTTGGTGCATTTAGAATGGCTCCAATTGTAAATAGATGCTGGTGGGAAGATTTCTACAGGTTACCTGCAATGGCTGACCTGTCATGCTTGTAACCCTGGGAGAGAACAATTCTCTTTGTCCCCAGAGGCGTCAGACCTCCTCTCTCAGGAACCCCTGAACCCCGGCCACTGGACTTCACTCCACTGCCACGTAGTATGGGTCCTCCAAACGTTCCTGTGACGGTGAGTATGGTTTCCATGTGGGTTGAAGCCTCCCCTTGCTGCAAGCCTTCTGTCCTCACCATGGCATAGAGACGGTTAAAAAAAAATTGTGTTTGCCACTTTGGGTATACCTTCCACAGCCTGCAGTGACCAAGGCACCCACTTCGCTGGGCAAGTCCTATGAGCCTTCACAAAAGCTCTTGCAAACTTCTTGGGACCATCACTTTTCCAGTCACACTCAATCATCAGGCAAGATTGACACGGCCGATGGGAAAACTGGACTCCGAGAAGAAAGAGTGACCTACGTGGGGCTGAATGAACTGAGGGCTAGGATGATAGTGTGTGTATGACTACTTGTCTACAATAGGACTGATTGGGGAAGCCGGGGTGGGGGGCAGGGTGCGGATACCTTAGGAGCTTGGGATGAACATATACACATTCCTATACATAAAGTGGATAATCAACAAGCTCTTACGACTTGGCACAGGAAACTATACTCAATACTTTGTAATAACCTATAAGAGAAAAAAAATCTGAAACAGAATCTATCTATATCTATCTATCTATCTATCATCTATCTATCTACCTATCTTTCTATCTAAATCACTGTGCTGTACACCTGAAACTGCACGACATTATAAATGCTTCAATTATTTCAAACAGAAAAGAATCTCCTAACCTGAGTGAGAGAGAGAGAGAGAGAGAACAGGACGGATTGTGAAATCTTTTCTTTGCCAGCTACAAGGGAAAATGAAAACAAACAAAATCCAATTTATTTTAAAAGTTGGACATCCATTTGGTGACTTGTACCCTTGTCAGCAAAATGGAATCACTTCTCTTTTTCTCCCTACCTGCTCCGTCCAGAATTCAGAAACTCTCCGTGAGGCTCCTTATTTCTTTGGCAAGAGAGTCACTTGCATGCGTTCCTTAGAGGCCCACGTTACGTTTCCATAAAACGGGAATACACACTTGTGGATATGAGATTCTGGTGCTATTCATTTTCCTTAGGGTGCTGCTTTTAACCTGAAAACTGGACTGGATCCTGAAGTCTTTCAAGTTGCCCCCAATATCGGGCTACAACTCTCTCCATGAATGTTTCCCACTTTCGCCCAGCCCACCCTTTTGACTTGGCATCACTGACAACGAAAACGGCCCTTTGCCTGAAGCCCTACAGACCGAAGCTGGAGGACTTGGTGAAAACTTTAGAGACATGGCCACCACAGCTCCTATGGAAACCATCCTGGTGCCTGTTTCTGTGAGAGCCACTCTGAAAGTCGAACCAAACACCCATCATCACAGCCATTTCAAACTGCTAAAGTTGCTTCCACCCTAACATCTACAAATCTTCTTCACTGACACCGCCCCCCACACGCTCCCCCCCCTCCACTGGTTTATAATCGGCCCCTGGCGACTTGGGAAGGAGCGAGCGGTGGAGAAGCAGGCGGGGGCGGGGGCGGGGGCGGGGTGGGGCGGGACCAACAGACAGTAGCCGCTGCCTGCCTGCCTGCCTGCCTGCGGGGCTGAGACCTGAGGGCTGCGGGCCACGCTGGTTTCTGCAACTCAATCCCTTCCAGGAAGCACCTGTGATGACTACTTGGCAGGGAATGGTCAAAGCTGAACTCTCTTGGCCTATTTCTGAAAAAGGCCTGAGTCTCAGCTACGACAGATTTTCTGGATTTCTTGGCCCATGCACGGACCCGCACCCTCCCATCCTGTCAGATCCTTTGTACCCACACCTCCCCTGGGAGAGTTCTTTGGCCTCGTCTGGAACATGAACAAGCAAAACCAAACACAGTGTGACATAATGTATTGGTCTTTATTGAAAAGAAACATGCTCCTCTCGCACACCTGAGGGCAGGAAGCAAAGGCAAGTTCTCAGCAGGATGGGGGACAGGGAACCCGAACCGAGGCTGGTCAGCAGTGGCCCCCTGCCCCCCACCGCCCCGCCCCCTGATCCCCGTCTCTCCCAGGCCCACGAGGGGCCTCCCTTCCCCGCCTCTCTCTGTGCCCCTCGTCTCCAGCTCCCCCAGCCCAGCTTCTGCACCCCACCCCCCCATCCCCGGCCCCGGGAAGGGGAGGCATGTCTGTCCCAGCTCCAGTTCTGATATTTCACTTGTGAAACTTCCCTAGGCCCAGGTGCCAGCTTGCCGTCCTGCTGCTTCATGTCCGTCTCTATCAGCCATGCCCAAAGGGCACGTGAAATTATGGACAGCAAATAGCACACCTAGAGGGTGTGTGTGTGGGGGTGGGGTGTGGTGTCCCTTCTCCAGGAAGCAGTGAGGGAACAAAAGGAGGCCTGGGGGAAGGAGTCCTGGGTGCCTATCATCGCGCCCCCGCCCCCCCACCACCCCGCAGCGCACCATTCGTTTCCATCTCCGCATCTGAAGGACACGTAGTCCTCGTTGAAGCAACTTGATGAGGATTCCCCTCCTAATGACGTGACAGAACCTATGAAGAACTGCACTCCTTGAATCCATAAATGCTAACAGGATCCAAGGAGTTTTCCATCAATGGCCGAAAAAGAAATGGTCCTGAACATAATAACTGCCAAGTATTCCTCTAGACGGAGGCATCATTCACTTTTTCTTTTTTTAACTTATTTTCTTTTTATGTTTTACAATAAACTGTATATATTTAGAGTGTACAATTTGGTACCCCAATCTTCCAATTCATTCCCCGCCAACCCTCCCCACTTTCCCCACTTGGTGTCCATATGTTTGTGCTCTACATCTGTGTCTCTATTTCTGCCTTGCACACCAGTTGATGTGTACCATTTTTCTGCAGTCCACATATATGTGTGAATATACAATATTTGTTTTTCTCTTTCTGACTCACTATCTTTCACTTGTTAACAACAGTAACGACGATGACGCCGACGACAAGGACAAGGATAAGGACCGGAAAAACAACAACAGAGAGAGCACTGGGCGAGTTTTCCACTTCTTAAAGGAAGGAGGCCGTGTTCCCAGGCAGGTTGGCTCAGCTGCACAGTTTCCTCCGGTGACTATTCCTGGGGGCACCGTCGAGGTGATGCACGAAACACACAGGAGGAGGCCTTCTTGAATGTCCTGCCCAGGAAATGGGGACATGATTCCAGCAGTGGCAATGGCTGCCCTTCTCTTTAGGGTGACACACGGGCCTGATGGCACTGGGCAAACCCTCCCCTCCCTCCCTCCCTCCCTCCCTCCCACCTTCCTTCCTTCCTTCCTTCCTTCTTGAGGCTCTTGGCCTCCCCACTTTAAGGAAGAGCCCAGGGCCCAGCAGAAAAGACCTTCTGCTGATCCTTGCCAGGGGGCTCTCATTTTACACACTTGAATAGGATCAGTAGACACCGTCATCCCATGAGAAGCAGACAATATCATCTAAAAGCCTACTTTCCTGGTGTCTCAGCGTGCAGGGCTCCTCCTTCTCAGGGATCTTGCGCTCTGTAGGGATAATTCACATGCTGGGGGAGTAGGTTCCCAATAGCATCTTATGAAATGGATTACAGGATGTCTTCCTTTGAAAAAGATAAAGATTATTTGGGAAAGTTATTCATATGAAGCACATGGATGATATCCTCTCTGATCTATATATTAGAGTTGACCGTTGAACAACCAACATGGGGGATTAGGGGGGCCGACCCCACACACACCATTGAGAACCCATGCATAACTTCACAGTCCAAGCTCTGTATCGGGGCTTGCACCTCTGAGTACTCAGCAACCAGAGATCCTGCAGTGCCATAGTGCACAGCTATGGAAAACATCCCCTTATGAGTCACACACACACACACACGCGTGCGTGCGTGTGCATGCTCGAGCGCAGACATCTCAACTTTGTTACACAAGAGTTAGTGGTGTTCGAATAATCTTAGAAGTGACGACTGCTGTCTGATGAAATCAATGGATCGATCAATCAATCTATGACACTACACTTTGTATTTCCTAGTTTCAAAATGATTTGGAATTTGGCTCCTTAGAAGTTTAGCTTGGTCCTTCAAGGACAGTGTCAGTCAGAGAGAAAATAACATTTCTTCAAATCATGGAAGTGAAATAGTCCTGGACGCTTATGTGAAACATTAACAGAATTTTTCTTCTTTATTTTATAAGATAACTGGAATTAGGAAGAAAATCTCCTCGTGAAAAACCAGGTGCTACCTTTCCTTGACTGACGATCGAAGAGGAGAAAGCATTTTCTGGGCCCATGCAACTTGAGAGAAGTTCTAACTTTTCTGGAAAAGAAAGATTCCCACCCTCCCCTTGCTCGGCCATGCTAGAAACCTTCCCCTGCCCCAAACTCTGACGTGTCCCCTTGTTTGGCCTCACTGTGTGTCGTCCGTGGGCACGGGAACACACTTGCATTCCGTAACAGGAGAGCCTATGGAGAAAAGATCTCTGGCCACTTTCATGGGATCTGCATTGCTGGCTAGGTAAACCTAAGACATCAAAAGAAGTGCCTTGGAACACATGCTCCTCCCACACTGGTCACCTCATAGGATTCCTAAATGACTCTGGTTCAGCACTCACTCGACTTGGCTGTGTTTCTGTGCTTCCTGACCTAAAGGATCTATCTGGATATGCCACCCAATAGAAGCTGAAATAAATTCACTTTGGATGTGTGTGAATGCCGTTCATACAGAGAGTGGGGACTGCAGGGAGCTCTTGTGGATAAAGAAAAATGGGGGAACACATGTAGGCGACAGCACATAAAGTATAGAAAGATACACGAAGGTTTCCTTCGTTCGCGGGTTGGGAAGGGGGAACGACAGAACATTCCCTGCTTCTACTCCACGCACGCATGCACGCAGGCAGGCAGGCAGGCAGGCAGGCAGGCAGGCAGGCACCGGAGTGGGGTGGGGTGGGGGGAGCTGGCTCCTTACCCCACCCACCAGGGACGCGTGCGCGTTTAAAGAGACCAGGAGGAACGTGGTGGCGGTGGCGATGAGGAAGGAGGACCACGTTCAAGGTGTGGATTTGCGGTGAGGGCTACGTGAGGTGACTAAGAACTCGGTGCAGTGAGCGGCCCATACAAGGACAGAAGCGATGGTCCCCTAATGCTTGCAGGGCCTGGCCAGGAGCATGAACGGGAGCCCATGTCCCCCGGTTGGCATCATGACACTAGTTCATCCCTGTGAAACAGGATGTGTTTTCTGTGTTCTCCTGTCTTGACAAACACACGTCTTTACCTGTGTCTCCGTACAACGACGGTCTCTGCGTGACAGTCGGCAGAACATCCCCAGGGACAATTATCACAGAGACCTGAGGTTCTGCTTGGCTGGCAATGCTTGTGTGAATACTGCAGTGAGATACAGACAGACAGACAAACAGACAGACAGACACACACACACACACACACACACCCCTACCTATAATTATGTGTATTTAATACGATATCTTTATTGATTTTCTGTCTCAGATGACTAATGATGCTGTCAGCCTCATGATTTTCACACAGGGTTTCTGTGTGTGTCCTACTGTCGGGACAACATAGCCGGTCTGTGTCATGGAAACAGAGACACCGTGGGAGTCACAGGAATGAAGACCTCGTTCTAGGAACTGGACCTTCCAGAGGCCTGGGAGCAGCTGGGCAGGGCAGGGCAGGGCTGGGCTGGGCTGCGGAGGAGGGGAGGGGAGGGGAGGGGAGGGAAGGCTGTGGCTCTCAGTCCTCTGAGTGCCCGGTGGCAGTGGCGGAGGTGGCAGTGCCGATGGAGCTGTCAGCGCCCGCAGGGAAAGGTAGCCACCGATGTGCGGGGCCACAGGGGAGACATGGAGAGACTCGGGGGAAGGCACAGCTGTCCCTCGGTGGATCTGCGGCCAGGCAGCCAGGAGTGGCCTGGGTCACTGTCGTCCAGAGGGCACCAGCTGGGAACACTAGCCACACGCAGGGCGGCGGGTGTGTGTGTGTGTGTGTGTGTGTGGATGGACAGCCTTCCACCCTGCACCTCTGTGCCCACCTGTCACCATGTGGGATGGCAACAGCCTGCAGAGAGCCTTGGCTGTGGCTTCACTTCCAATGCCTACATCCCATCCAGCGTTCTCTTTGCACCAGCCCTACCCTGGGGTCGCACGGGGAGGGGGAGACTCAGAAAGGCGGTTCCCAGGCTGCCCCCGCATGGAAGTCACATGAGCCTCCGGACATGGCCGTGCCACGTCAAACACACGTCTTGAGGTAGGTCAGACTTTCCATTGTGTTACGGTTTGTTTCCTTGGGAGAAGTTGTGTCTCTTAGGCCAGGAGCAACTGGAATTGTCGGTCAAAGTCCTCAGGCAGCCCTTTGACTTGGAGGCCGAGCACAAGTTTGACACGGTATGTTTCCGGTGACATGGAATTGCAGATGGCCCACGAAGCATGCTCTCGCCAATACTGCCAAGCCTGTGGTCTCACAGGGGACGGTCTCCTCGACCGAGATGTCACCATCTCGGGAATCCGCACCTGGAGCGACACGGTGACCTCAGGACGAGCGCCCTGTCTGTGCGCCCCATCCGGATGCGCGTGGACGGGAATGGAGCAGCTCTGGGAACGGTGGACGATGCCAGCTCTTGTTCTTCTGCTCTGCTGCCTGCCGTGCACGGCTGTGGAGAGGGACGAGCCGCTGTGGAGAGGGATGAGCCGAGTCCAGTGTCTCTGAACCCACCCCAAGCAAAGAGGAGCAGGAAAGTGGGTGTGGGCCCTCCCTCGTGTGTGGCCAGGATCCTGTGCGGAGGGAGAGTCCCTGGCCCTCCCTCTGAGAGGAAGGTGCGAGAGGTGGATCGGCGGCGTCTTTCCTCGGGGCCCCAGAGCTTCTGCGGCTCCGATCTCCCCTCTTCACAGTTCTAGTTGGCGCCCGCCCCAGCACAACCTACCTGAGAGCTTCCCTGGTATCCGGAAGTGATGGCTTTGTGTTTTGAGGACGGAAGGGGAGAAAGAGCTGAGCAAAGCTTTTCCCTGGAACCTGAGTGTCTATGGGTGTGTCTGGCCCATCACCAGCGAGCGCGCTGAGTGCCACTTCCTGGGGGCAGGTGCTCTTTAAGGAAAGTATGGCTTCGTATCTTTGTTACACGCAGGCCCTTCTAGAATGTGGAGCGAGTTTCTCAAGAATCCCAGCAGAATCCCAGGTGCTGTGGAGGCTAGGGCCTCAAAGGTCCGGCTCCATCCCCTCTCTCCATCCTGGCCTGGCCTGGCCTGGCTGGGCCCCTAAGGACCCTGCTGGCCTCTAGAGTGGCCCCTGCTTCTCGGTTGGTTTCCATGCTGCTGCTCACAGAGCAATCTTCTCCAAAGGCAGCCGATCGCCGTATTCCTTCCGTGGAGCTCTGGCACGGCTCTCCTTGGCTTGGATGATAGCATGAGAGGACTGACAAGCTGAGTCCTTCCTCCAGGGCTGACCTTTTACAAACTCCGCCTTGAAGAGGGGTAAAGTCAGCATGTCATTCTCACGTGTAAGATGGGACCCGAGGGGCCAGTTCCTAGCTCTACCACTTGGGAAAGTGGGGGACTCTTCCGTCAAGGAAACGGAGAGCTCATACTTGATGGTGCAGTTGTCAGAAGCCTTTTTCTAAGCCTCCCCTGGCCCCACCGTGTCAGAAAGACGTGTCCCTCCACCTGCCGGGGACTTGATGAAGGAGAGTCACTCTGGTAGAAGTACCCGAAGCTCGATGACTTCACTGCCGTCTCCCTTTCTCTGGCACGGGCCCGCCCCTGGAGGAGCCCTGTCTTCGCCTAGCCGTGACGGCACCGCTCAGGTGAGCTGGAGACAGGACCCCAATGAGGGCAGGTGGATGGGAGCCTGTTCAAAATGACCTACACACCCAATCTGCCGTAGACATGGTCCACAGATCGTGGACGTGCCTGTGCCCCCGAAGACATCTGTGTGGCCCCGGGCATCCGGCAGCCATCTTCTCCATGTTCACCTGACCTGTGCTCTCGCTCTTTTCTCCAGAGCACTCGCCTGATGATTCGTGGGGGAATGTAACCCCAGCTGGCAGGAGCCAAATGATCTTCCCAACACAAGGGAAAAGAAGAGGTGGGGTCCCGCATCCCTCCAATGTGTCTGTGCCTAAGAATGAGTTTCTAAGAAATCTCATCCTCCTTTAGCTCCCTTAACTCTCCCCCGCCCCCCCCACCCCCACCCCCGGCGCCCGCCAGCCCGGGCCATAGTATAGTTACTTTCCCAGATTTCCTCCCTCTCCTCAGCAGAACCGAAGAGATTGTAGGTGTTGCCACTTCTCTGAGTCTTTCTTTGCTTTCTTAGGAGGGCTGCCCCATGTCACGTAAAACTTGGAAGACATACACGCGTGAGCATCTCTCCTTGTGATTCTAACCCAGGGAAGAGCATTTAAAAATCGAAAGGAGGCAAACTAGGGTTCAGGCACCCAGAGTTGAGCCGGGTGGCCACTGGGAAGAGAGTTCCAGACGCCTTCCTGTTTGGGGGAGGGGGAAATCTCCCCCTCTGCCCCTCTTGAGTCCTCGTGGCTGGACTCATCCTAACATGGACTCAAGGCAGGCGGATAGAGGAAGCGGGAGCGGGAACACGTGTTCGTTTGTTGTTGTTGTTGTTGTTGTTGTTGTTGTTTTACCTTCTAGCCCTGAGAAGTGGCTGAGGCGGGCAGCTTTTCGACTGTGTAGACCAAGGGACAGTACATGTGTGAGACAGGGATCAGACCGAGAGACTTAGCTTTCGGGTGTGCCCTGAGGGAAGGAAGAATCTAAACAGAGTTTGGGCTTGGGGGGGTCCCTGAAAGAAGTCACAGTGTTTGTCTCCCTAGGCTTCTCGGCCCCAATGAATTCCCTACTTTGGGGATCGGAGCGTCCTCCTAACTCCAGGTGCGGATGCAGGGAGTGCGCCTTTCACCCGAGAGAGAGATGGATGTCTCGCTTTCAGGGAGACACAAAGGAGAGCCCGAGGGTCCCTCTTGTGTTGGCCGCCTGCTTGAGGTCACCGTCACGCCAAATGATCACTGTGCCACGGAGGTGCATTTTGGCGTGGCCTATCCTGGGCTCCACAGCCACCTCCCTGAGAACGGGTATGGTCAGAACCATAGGAAGCTCAAGGGCGCTGCCAGCCGCTTTCAAAAACGTATCTGTCAGCACCTGCTGGCTGCAACCGCGAGGTTTCCAAGTGCCCTCCGCATATTCTCCCCCTCCCCCGCAACGACCTCATCACTTCCAATCCTGGCGAACAATGTATGGAACCTTTGCTGGGGTTTTCGTTTGTTTCTCTTTTGTGGGGTCTCTCTCTCTCTCTCTCTCTCTCTCTCTCTCTCTCTGTCACACGCGCTCTGATGTTCGGGGCCTAATGGGAGAAATGAAATCAAGCGAGGGGTTTTGCCCTCAGGTTGCCTTGGTCTCGGGTTGACTTGTGTGCGCTGAGAAAGACGGCCTTTACTGAAGGCCCTGCACAGACTTTTTGACACCCCCGATCCATGGAATCCTGAAGCTGTGGAACCTAGAAATCTTTCGGTCTCCTTTTGATTTGGAAATCTTCTCCTTGGCAGAAAGAAGCCCATTTAAAAGAGAAAAAGAAAAAGTGGAATTGTATGAGCAGATCAGTTTTTATATCTCAGCCGGACGGCTGCCCGGTTCTCTGGGGAGAACTGTCTTCATCTTGCAAATCTGTACACACAGCCCACAGTGGCCTGGGATGGAGGCCAGTGGACTGGATTGGGCAGAACCTGAGACCAGAGGAAAGAGAAAAAAAATAAGAAAAATGGTGGTGGTGGTTGGGGGGAGGGGGAAGAGGTCTGCTTTGAAAAATAGGAACTGCTGGCAGGGCTCCCTCACCCCCACCCCCCCCACCCCAAAGTAGGACTGTGTATCCAGGCGTAGAAATGATACTGCGCCAAGAAGGCAAGCGCTGTTGAGACTGCTGTTCCTATGATGTTACAAACCGAAAGCGATGCTTTCTGGTCGAGGCTCTCCATGACAATCTACTAAGCAAATCATACGTTGGCTGTTTTGGACGTTCTCTGCAGTTTTCATTGGGAGTGAGGAAGAGCCGTTTGTACATGTTTTGATACAATGTTTTGAATGCTGTGGGACCATGGTATGTTTCCGCCGTGGATGAACAAGGTTGCCTTTTCCAGCTTCCGCTTGCATGGTCATTTCCTGGTCCTGACGACCACCCCCCCCCCGGCCCCAAGTGAGGGAGGCCTGTGTGTCTTTGTGTCCATTTAGAAGGGTTGGTGCTTGATGCCAGCATGATATCCAAATCTTGATTTTGGACTTACCAAACTACTGTTGGGAGTTTGTTTCTTGTCTTAATCTCCCTTAACTCTTGCAGTCACCTGAGTGTCCAGTCTTGATCTCGCGTCTCTCTCTGCCTCTGTCTCTGTCTCTCTCGCTCTTTCCTTTTGTTGATTTCTTCAAGGCAAGCCATCTTTTTCCTCCTCCTCCTCCTCCTCCTCCTCCCCCTCCTCCTCCTCCCCCACCACCCTCCTCTTCCTCTTCCTCCTTTCTCTGCCCCCCTCCCCCCTCCCTCCCTCCTCCCCCCGCCCTTTTAAAATTGAAGTCTAACAGACTGACAAGAGTATATTGGTTTTCAGGTGTATACCCTAGCGAGTGGCTATGTTTACACATGACCCAGGGATCTCCGTGATAAGTCTCGTTACTGTCTGTCACCATTCGATGTCATGACAGTAGGATGGACTCTATTCCGCCTGCTGTACATGACATCCTGCGAGTGCGTTGTTTATTTCATAACTAGAAGTGGGCACCGCTTCCTCTCCCTCACCTATTGCACTCGTCTCCCTCTTCGCCCCTCCCTCCCTCCTCTGGCCACCCCCCATTTGTTCCTTTTAGGTGTCGATGAACCTGTTTGCGGTTCCTTCTTTGTGTTCATGTGTGTGTATTGCTGTGCACGTTCTTCACAGACATGATAGTCTCGCGACCTGAGGTATCTTGTGTAGCGCAATGCCCTCTGGGTCTCTCCATGTTTCCGCGGATGGCAAGACCTCATTCCCTTGTAGGGTTGAGTCATAAGCGTGCGCGCGCCTGTGTGTGACTAGGTAGAGACGTATGCACACAGAGAGCGCTATCGGTATGTCCCTAACTATGGCTACATAGGGATAGGTGTGGATACACATACACGTGTATGTATGTGTCACCCTCACCCCCTCGGTGGGCACGTAGTGGAGTTGCTGGGTCACGTGGTAGTTGTTGGTGCAGTGCTTTCAGGGACTTCTGTGCTGTTTTCCGTAGTGTCATCTGTTGTCGGGGAGCCATTCTGTCAGGCACCAGGTGATATCTCTGAGTCCTCCAGCATGACATGGTGGTGGTCTCTCTCAGCGTGAAAAATAGGTGTCCCGTCAGGAGCCACTTTCCTCTGCCGTTTGGAACTTGCTGTCGCGATTCCAGATCCTGGGCCTGGCTGTGTATGCTTGTGCAGAGAAATGCCAGCGCTTTTTATCATACCCTCCATTTAAAAAAAAAAATTGTTCTGTATTTGATGGGCTGCGTTGGGTCTTTTTTTGCTGTGCGCGGGCTTTCTTTCCGTTGCGGTGAGTGGGGGCTCCCCTTCGTTGTGGTGCGCAGGCTCCTCATTGCCAGTGGCTTCTCTTGGTGCGGAGCACGGGCTCCAGGCACGGGGGCTTCAGGAGTTGCGGCACATGGGCTCAGTCGTTGTGGCTCACGGGCTTCGTTGCTCTGCGGCATGTGGGACCTTCCTGGAGCAGGGATCGAACCCGTGTCCCCTGCAGTGGCGGGCGGATTCTTAAGCAGTGCGCCAGCTAGGCAGCCCCAGTTGTTTCTTGTATTTCAGGGAAAGGTTTCCTTTGGCTTTTGGTTTTGTCCCCGCCCCCACCCCCCAAGAAAGGTACTGTTGGTTGCTTTGTTGACAGTGGAAAACTGTGTTGCGGTTGCTGTTGGAGTGGTGGGGGTCGTCATCCTTGTTGCTTTGTTTCCTTTGTGGGCGTTGTTTTCTGTTGGTTTTTTCTGGCTTTGTTTCCTTGTGGATGAAAATGCCTGGTCTTGGTCTGCTCTGTTCAGGCCTCCTGCCCGCTTTCCCCATCGGGTTGCTTGTTCTGGGGGGCTGCGTTGCATGAGGCCTTGCTCTGTTTTGGACAGGAACCTCTTATGGGACATGCTTGAGGTTTTCAGATGCGTGTGTGTGTGTACGTGTACACGTGTGTGTGTCTGTACGTGTACACGTGTGCATACACGTACATATGTGTGTGCCTTTACGTACTCCTTGAAGGGCCACAGCAGTCCCAGAGCTTGACTTTGACTTTTTGGTAGTTTGGTTTGGTTTGATTTTGGTGGGACGATAGGTCACTGTGAACCTTTGCTGTAAATCTCTCTCTCACACGCACGTGCGCGCGCACGCACGCACGCACACTCACCACGTTGCATTGTGTAGATGTCCTGGAACGCGGTTTCTTTAGTGGATGGCTGTTGACACGCTGCTCCCCGCCCCCCCGCCCCCGCCCCTGCCCCCGCCCGCCGGTGACTGTGGTCAGTCCGTTTTGAAATCCACGTTCTGACCTCAAGGGCGTGTTCCCCACCCACACACCCATGTGTTCTCTTTGGACTTTGTCGCGGTCTGTGCGGAAATAGATGTTTGTTTCCATTTGTGTGGGGCCAGAGTGTATGTTTACTTTCGTTTCTAGCTTCCGGGCTCTGCGTGTCAGCTTTCCAAAGCCCTTCTCCGTGCCAGAAGGGATGAATTCCTGCGTCGTTCTCGGAGCGCTTGCCTGGTTTCGTTTCGCTGGTCCCCGCCTTCCCTCCCTCCCTCCCTCCCTCCCTCTCACCCTCCGGGGAGCTGGGGATCTCGCTTGTGGCACTGTGGGCGTCTCCGTGGAATTCCCCGCGCCCCCCCATGGCCTGGAATCGCGTCCCCTTCCAGGCAGCCTCCCGGCGGCATCTTGCCAGCTACCCCCGCCCCCGTGTGCTGCCGGGGATCGGGACGCGCCGTGGCGTGTCGTGTCGTGTCGGGCAGGGAGCTAGCTCCGAGGCGGACCCCTCGGGTCCGCGCGGGACGCCCGCCCCGCTCCGGGAGGAGCTCGGGCGTTTGGGCGGCCTGGCGCTCCGGCGTCCTCGGTGGCCGGCCGGCGACCGGGATCCGGCCCGGGGACGTTCGAGCCGGTTGTCGGGCGCCACCTGGCGGCCGCTTTTATATTGTCCCTTCCCTCCGGAGCTCCGGCGACCTTGTCGAGGGCTGTGACTCAGCCGCCGGGCCCGAAGCAGAGTTCCGGGAGGCGAGCCACGCTGGTGCTGGCAGCCCCGGTGGCGCCGAGGCGTAGGCACCTCCTGCTGTCGCCTGAGATTGGGCCTGCAGATCTATGGGGCTGTGACTGCCGCCGCGCTCCCGAGCCGGGGCGGAGGGGCCGCCTGGCCGGATCGACCAGCATGCGCCCGTGCGCCTCCGGCTGCGGGAACCCATGTCGGGTCGTGCCGCCGCGATGGGAGAGGAGAGGGTCTGCCGCGCCCGGAGCGCCTGGGACTTGGTGGCCCGGCCTTCTCCTGGGCCGCCCTTGGGAGCGTTCGTTCCCCGACCCCCCCCACCTCCCTTCCCGGTGCCCCCGCGTCCCGCTCCGGAGGTGGGGACCGGCTCGGGCCGAGCGTTGAGGCTGGTGGAGGCCGCCACGGGCTCGGTGGTGGACGCGCGTGCGTCCCAGTCGTCAGATTCTTTCGGACCGATGGTTTTCCGAGCCGGACTCCAGAGGTGAGGACCGGCCTGGGCCGCCAGCAGTGACCCGGAGAGGCTGGCCCGGGCCTGGGTGCGTTGCCCCGTGGGCTCCGGGCGTCTCCCTGGAGAAATGGGTTCAAGTCCCGATGGGTCCGGAGACGTGGACGGACCGGCCCCTGCTCGCGCAGGTGGCCGGCGAGGGTGCACCCGGCCTGTCAGCGTGCCCGCGTGGGTCCCGGTCGTCGGACGCGACTTTGTCTCCCCCCTCCGCCCTCCACCCCGAGTCCGGGCCGGGAGGTGGGGACTGGCGCGAGCCCTACTGGGTGGCCCGGGGAGGGGCTCCTGGGCCCGGGCGTGGTCCCTCATGGGGCCCGCTCATCGGAGGCGGCTCGGAGGGGTGCTGAGTTTCTTTCTTGGAACCAAGTCCTGGCCCGGAGACTCGGATGGACCAGTCCCTGCCCGCGTGGGGGGACCGGGGAGGGCATCCCCAGCCCGCTCCCTCTCCCCCGTGTCCCCGGCCCACTCTGCCACCCCTCCATCCCCGGGTCGACCAGGTGGCCTCGGGCGCTCCGGGGCAAGTGTGGATGGGGAAGTGTTGGGGGCACGTGGCCGGACCGAGGTTCCGGGGGCCCCCGTGAACCTCGTGGGTGGGCCCCGCTGTCGGGCGCGATGATTTTTTTCGCCGGAAATGGGGCCTTTTTGCCACCAGATAGGTGCTGACACGGTGTTCTTCTGCGTCTGTCGCCGATAGACGCTGGGGCTCCGGACGCGGGCAGGACTCCGGGCTGGGGGAGGCTGTCTGATGACCGGCTCGGTCCTTGCCACTTGAGCTGCCTGCTTGGGCCTGCGTGCCGGCTCTTGCATGCGCGTCCGGCTGCCCCGACCCGCGGTGCCGCCTCCGGCCGCTGGCTGAGCCCGAGGGCGGTGGGGCCAGGTGGCGTTGGGTGCTCGACCCTGTGCGCTGCCCCCGCTGCAGGCACCCGGTGGTGAGTGGCCGGCACGACCCCACCCCACAGGCTCTGTGCCCCGTGTCAGGCGTTCTCGTCCTGGGGTGGTTGGCTGCTCTTGCCCGAGAGGAAGGGGCGCCGGTGAGGCGGAAGCGGGCCTCAGTGTGACGGGTCCTCGCCGTGCCTCCCCTGCGGGCCTCTCCCGCCGTGGCTTTAGGCTGGGTGGGTCAACCGATTGATGTGGTGGTGCCACGCTCTGCCGGGCTGGGCCTAAGCCGTGCCAGACGAGGGACGGACGTTCCTGGGGGACGGGACCGCTCTTCTCGTTCTGTCCGCGGGCTCCTCGCCTCTCTTCCGCCCCGCCTGCCGGGGTGTGCGGAAGGCAGGGGTGCGGCCTCCGGCCCTGAACCCGCGGTCTCCCGCCCCCGCCTCCCAGCGTGGGCGCGGGGACCGGGGTCCTCGGACGCAGCAGACGCTCTCGCTTTGCCTCCTTGGCGTACGCCTCGCGAGCGGCCCTCCCCGCGGCGGGGAGGGCCGCCCCGCCGCCACGCTGCGCGCCCCCGTCGGTGTGCGAGCGTGCCTCGCCTGGCCCTCCGTGGTGCTCCTGGAGCGCTCCAGGTCGTCCCTCAGGTGCCCGAGGCCGAGCGGTGGTGTTGTTCCCCTTTCCCAGCGTGTCCCTCGGGTCTCTGCCACCGTGGCATGTGCCGTGAGCGGCTCTCTCTTGGGGGGGGTCGAGACGGTAAGGGAGGTGCGCCCGCCTGTTCCCCCCCCGGTGGTGGGGTCAGGGGCCGCCTCGTTGTGCTGGTCCTCAGCGGCGTGCCGCGGGGGGCTGAGCTTGGCTGAGCGCACGCCCCGTGTGGCCCCCGCTACGTGGGGGGCTGCGCGCGGGCGTGGGAGCGATCGTGGGGGCCGGGGCCTGTGAGAGAGGGGGCTGTGTCACGCATCTTGGGCGTGCTCCCCCTCGAGGGCCCGAGGGGCGAGCCCAAGGGCAGCAAGCCTACCGAGGTCGTGCCCCAGCCCTGGCCGCGAACGCTCCTGTGGGCCGTGTGCTTACCCATACCGCAGACTCCCTCCCCTCCCGCCTACTGGAGGGGGGTGCAGGCAGCTCACGGAAGCGCCTCTGTGGGCCCGAAGGGGAGGTGATGAGTGGGGCATGACACACCCATTCTGTCCATTCAACAGAGGGTCAGGGATACAGCAGACCCCAGAGAGGGACAGCAGACCCCAGAGAGGGGCAGCAGCCCGGCCGGCCACTGGGTCTCCATGTCTCAGGCTTCCCGGGGAACCTCCCCCCCTTCTCCCCGCCTCCCCCCACATTCCGCCACCCACCTTGGTGCATTTAGAATGGCTCCAATTGTAAATAGATGCTGGTGGGAAGATTTCTACAGGTTACCTGCAATGGCTGACCTGTCATGCTTGTAACCCTGGGAGAGAACAATTCTCTTTGTCCCCAGAGGCGTCAGACCTCCTCTCTCAGGAACCCCTGAACCCCGGCCACTGGACTTCACTCCACTGCCACGTAGTATGGGTCCTCCAAACGTTCCTGTGACGGTGAGTATGGTTTCCATGTGGGTTGAAGCCTCCCCTTGCTGCAAGCCTTCTGTCCTCACCATGGCATAGAGACGGTTAAAAAAAATTGTGTTTGCCACTTTGGGTATACCTTCCACAGCCTGCAGTGACCAAGGCACCCACTTCGCTGGGCAAGTCCTATGAGCCTTCACAAAAGCTCTTGCAAACTTCTTGGGACCATCACTTTTCCAGTCACACTCAATCATCAGGCAAGATTGACACGGCCGATGGGAAAACTGGACTCCGAGAAGAAAGAGTGACCTACGTGGGGCTGAATGAACTGAGGGCTAGGATGATAGTGTGTGTATGACTACTTGTCTACAATAGGACTGATTGGGGAAGCCGGGGTGGGGGGCAGGGTGCGGATACCTTAGGAGCTTGGGATGAACATATACACATTCCTATACATAAAGTGGATAATCAACAAGCTCTTACGACTTGGCACAGGAAACTATACTCAATACTTTGTAATAACCTATAAGAGAAAAAAAATCTGAAACAGAATCTATCTATATCTATCTATCTATCTATCTATCATCTATCTATCTACCTATCTTTCTATCTAAATCACTGTGCTGTACACCTGAAACTGCACGACATTATAAATGCTTCAATTATTTCAAACAGAAAAGAATCTCCTAACCTGAGTGAGAGAGAGAGAGAGAGAGAACAGGACGGATTGTGAAATCTTTTCTTTGCCAGCTACAAGGGAAAATGAAAACAAACAAAACCCAATTTATTTTAAAAGTTGGACATCCATTTGGTGACTTGTACCCTTGTCAGCAAAATGGAATCACTTCTCTTTTTCTCCCTACCTGCTCCGTCCAGAATTCAGAAACTCTCCGTGAGGCTCCTTATTTCTTTGGCAAGAGAGTCACTTGCATGCGTTCCTTAGAGGCCCACGTTACGTTTCCATAAAACGGGAATACACACTTGTGGATATGAGATTCTGGTGCTATTCATTTTCCTTAGGGTGCTGCTTTTCACCTGAAAACCGGACTGGATCCTGAAGTCTTTCAAGTTGCCCCCAATATCGGGCTACAACTCTCTCCATGAATGTTTCCCACTTTCGCCCAGCCCACCCTTTTGACTTGGCATCACTGACAACGAAAACGGCCCTTTGCCTGAAGCCCTACAGACCGAAGCTGGAGGACTTGGTGAAAACTTTAGAGACATGGCCACCACAGCTCCTATGGAAACCATCCTGGTGCCTGTTTCTGTGAGAGCCACTCTGAAAGTCGAACCAAACACCCATCATCACAGCCATTTCAAACTGCTAAAGTTGCTTCCACCCTAACATCTACAAATCTTCTTCACTGACACCGCCCCCCACACGCTCCCCCCCCTCCACTGGTTTATAATCGGCCCCTGGCGACTTGGGAAGGAGCGAGCGGTGGAGAAGCAGGCGGGGGCGGGGGCGGGGGCGGGGTGGGGCGGGACCAACAGACAGTAGCCGCTGCCTGCCTGCCTGCCTGCCTGCGGGGCTGAGACCTGAGGGCTGCGGGCCACGCTGGTTTCTGCAACTCAATCCCTTCCAGGAAGCACCTGTGATGACTACTTGGCAGGGAATGGTCAAAGCTGAACTCTCTTGGCCTATTTCTGAAAAAGGCCTGAGTCTCAGCTACGACAGATTTTCTGGATTTCTTGGCCCATGCACGGACCCGCACCCTCCCATCCTGTCAGATCCTTTGTACCCACACCTCCCCTGGGAGAGTTCTTTGGCCTCGTCTGGAACATGAACAAGCAAAACCAAACACAGTGTGACATAATGTATTGGTCTTTATTGAAAAGAAACATGCTCCTCTCGCACACCTGAGGGCAGGAAGCAAAGGCAAGTTCTCAGCAGGATGGGGGACAGGGAACCCGAACCGAGGCTGGTCAGCAGTGGCCCCCTGCCCCCCACCGCCCCGCCCCCTGATCCCCGTCTCTCCCAGGCCCACGAGGGGCCTCCCTTCCCCGCCTCTCTCTGTGCCCCTCGTCTCCAGCTCCCCCAGCCCAGCTTCTGCACCCCACCCCCCCATCCCCGGCCCCGGGAAGGGGAGGCATGTCTGTCCCAGCTCCAGTTCTGATATTTCACTTGTGAAACTTCCCTAGGCCCAGGTGCCAGCTTGCCGTCCTGCTGCTTCATGTCCGTCTCTATCAGCCATGCCCAAAGGGCACGTGAAATTATGGACAGCAAATAGCACACCTAGAGGGTGTGTGTGTGGGGGTGGGGTGTGGTGTCCCTTCTCCAGGAAGCAGTGAGGGAACAAAAGGAGGCCTGGGGGAAGGAGTCCTGGGTGCCTATCATCGCGCCCCCGCCCCCCCACCACCCCGCAGCGCACCATTCGTTTCCATCTCCGCATCTGAAGGACACGTAGTCCTCGTTGAAGCAACTTGATGAGGATTCCCCTCCTAATGACGTGACAGAACCTATGAAGAACTGCACTCCTTGAATCCATAAATGCTAACAGGATCCAAGGAGTTTTCCATCAATGGCCGAAAAAGAAATGGTCCTGAACATAATAACTGCCAAGTATTCCTCTAGACGGAGGCATCATTCACTTTTTCTTTTTTTAACTTATTTTCTTTTTATGTTTTACAATAAACTGTATATATTTAGAGTGTACAATTTGGTACCCCAATCTTCCAATTCATTCCCCCCCAACCCTCCCCACTTTCCCCACTTGGTGTCCATATGTTTGTGCTCTACATCTGTGTCTCTATTTCTGCCTTGCACACCAGTTGATGTGTACCATTTTTCTGCAGTCCACATATATGTGTGAATATACAATATTTGTTTTTCTCTTTCTGACTCACTATCTTTCACTTGTTAACAACAGTAACGACGATGACGCCGACGACAAGGACAAGGATAAGGACCGGAAAAACAACAACAGAGAGAGCACTGGGCGAGTTTTCCACTTCTTAAAGGAAGGAGGCCGTGTTCCCAGGCAGGTTGGCTCAGCTGCACAGTTTCCTCCGGTGACTATTCCTGGGGGCACCGTCGAGGTGATGCACGAAACACACAGGAGGAGGCCTTCTTGAATGTCCTGCCCAGGAAATGGGGACATGATTCCAGCAGTGGCAATGGCTGCCCTTCTCTTTAGGGTGACACACGGGCCTGATGGCACTGGGCAAACCCTCCCCTCCCTCCCTCCCTCCCTCCCTCCCACCTTCCTTCCTTCCTTCCTTCCTTCTTGAGGCTCTTGGCCTCCCCACTTTAAGGAAGAGCCCAGGGCCCAGCAGAAAAGACCTTCTGCTGATCCTTGCCAGGGGGCTCTCATTTTACACACTTGAATAGGATCAGTAGACACCGTCATCCCATGAGAAGCAGACAATATCATCTAAAAGCCTACTTTCCTGGTGTCTCAGCGTGCAGGGCTCCTCCTTCTCAGGGATCTTGCGCTCTGTAGGGATAATTCACATGCTGGGGGAGTAGGTTCCCAATAGCATCTTATGAAATGGATTACAGGATGTCTTCCTTTGAAAAAGATAAAGATTATTTGGGAAAGTTATTCATATGAAGCACATGGATGATATCCTCTCTGATCTATATATTAGAGTTGACCGTTGAACAACCAACATGGGGGATTAGGGGGGCCGACCCCACACACACCATTGAGAACCCATGCATAACTTCACAGTCCAAGCTCTGTATCGGGGCTTGCACCTCTGAGTACTCAGCAACCAGAGATCCTGCAGTGCCATAGTGCACAGCTATGGAAAACATCCCCTTATGAGTCACACACACACACACACGCGTGCGTGCGTGTGCGTGCTCGAGCGCAGACATCTCAACTTTGTTACACAAGAGTTAGTGGTGTTCGAATAATCTTAGAAGTGACGACTGCTGTCTGATGAAATCAATGGATCGATCAATCAATCTATGACACTACACTTTGTATTTCCTAGTTTCAAAATGATTTGGAATTTGGCTCCTTAGAAGTTTAGCTTGGTCCTTCAAGGACAGTGTCAGTCAGAGAGAAAATAACATTTCTTCAAATCATGGAAGTGAAATAGTCCTGGACGCTTATGTGAAACATTAACAGAATTTTTCTTCTTTATTTTATAAGATAACTGGAATTAGGAAGAAAATCTCCTCGTGAAAAACCAGGTGCTACCTTTCCTTGACTGACGATCGAAGAGGAGAAAACATTTTCTGGGCCCATGCAACTTGAGAGAAGTTCTAACTTTTCTGGAAAAGAAAGATTCCCACCCTCCCCTTGCTCGGCCATGCTAGAAACCTTCCCCTGCCCCAAACTCTGACGTGTCCCCTTGTTTGGCCTCACTGTGTGTCGTCCGTGGGCACGGGAACACACTTGCATTCCGTAACAGGAGAGCCTATGGAGAAAAGATCTCTGGCCACTTTCATGGGATCTGCATTGCTGGCTAGGTAAACCTAAGACATCAAAAGAAGTGCCTTGGAACACATGCTCCTCCCACACTGGTCACCTCATAGGATTCCTAAATGACTCTGGTTCAGCACTCACTCGACTTGGCTGTGTTTCTGTGCTTCCTGACCTAAAGGATCTATCTGGATATGCCACCCAATAGAAGCTGAAATAAATTCACTTTGGATGTGTGTGAATGCCGTTCATACAGAGAGTGGGGACTGCAGGGAGCTCTTGTGGATAAAGAAAAATGGGGGAACACATGTAGGCGACAGCACATAAAGTATAGAAAGATACACGAAGGTTTCCTTCGTTCGCGGGTTGGGAAGGGGGAACGACAGAACATTCCCTGCTTCTACTCCACGCACGCATGCACGCAGGCAGGCAGGCAGGCAGGCAGGCAGGCAGGCAGGCACCGGAGTGGGGTGGGGTGGGGGGAGCTGGCTCCTTACCCCACCCACCAGGGACGCGTGCGCGTTTAAAGAGACCAGGAGGAACGTGGTGGCGGTGGCGATGAGGAAGGAGGACCACGTTCAAGGTGTGGATTTGCGGTGAGGGCTACGTGAGGTGACTAAGAACTCGGTGCAGTGAGCAGCCCATACAAGGACAGAAGCGATGGTCCCCTAATGCTTGCAGGGCCTGGCCAGGAGCATGAACGGGAGCCCATGTCCCCAGGTTGGCATCATGACACTAGTTCATCCCTGTGAAACAGGATGTGTTTTCTGTGTTCTCCTGTCTTGACAAACACACGTCTTTACCTGTGTCTCCGTACAACGACGGTCTCTGCGTGACAGTCGGCAGAACATCCCCAGGGACAATTATCACAGAGACCTGAGGTTCTGCTTGGCTGGCAATGCTTGTGTGAATACTGCAGTGAGATACAGACAGACAGACAAACAGACAGACAGACACACACACACACACACACACACACACACACACACCCCTACCTATAATTATGTGTATTTAATACGATATCTTTATTGATTTTCTGTCTCAGATGACTAATGATGCTGTCAGCCTCATGATTTTCACACAGGGTTTCTGTGTGTGTCCTACTGTCGGGACAACATAGCCGGTCTGTGTCATGGAAACAGAGACACCGTGGGAGTCACAGGAATGAAGACCTCGTTCTAGGAACTGGACCTTCCAGAGGCCTGGGAGCAGCTGGGCAGGGCAGGGCAGGGCTGGGCTGGGCTGCGGAGGAGGGGAGGGGAGGGGAGGGGAGGGAAGGCTGTGGCTCTCAGTCCTCTGAGTGCCCGGTGGCAGTGGCGGAGGTGGCAGTGCCGATGGAGCTGTCAGCGCCCGCAGGGAAAGGTAGCCACCGATGTGCGGGGCCACAGGGGAGACATGGAGAGACTCGGGGGAAGGCACAGCTGTCCCTCGGTGGATCTGCGGCCAGGCAGCCAGGAGTGGCCTGGGTCACTGTCGTCCAGAGGGCACCAGCTGGGAACACTAGCCACACGCAGGGCGGCGGGTGTGTGTGTGTGTGTGTGTGTGTGTGGATGGACAGCCTTCCACCCTGCACCTCTGTGCCCACCTGTCACCATGTGGGATGGCAACAGCCTGCAGAGAGCCTTGGCTGTGGCTTCACTTCCAATGCCTACATCCCATCCAGCGTTCTCTTTGCACCAGCCCTACCCTGGGGTCGCACGGGGAGGGGGAGACTCAGAAAGGCGGTTCCCAGGCTGCCCCCGCATGGAAGTCACATGAGCCTCCGGACATGGCCGTGCCACGTCAAACACACGTCTTGAGGTAGGTCAGACTTTCCATTGTGTTACGGTTTGTTTCCTTGGGAGAAGTTGTGTCTCTTAGGCCAGGAGCAACTGGAATTGTCGGTCAAAGTCCTCAGGCAGCCCTTTGACTTGGAGGCCGAGCACAAGTTTGACACGGTATGTTTCCGGTGACATGGAATTGCAGATGGCCCACGAAGCATGCTCTCGCCAATACTGCCAAGCCTGTGGTCTCACAGGGGACGGTCTCCTCGACCGAGATGTCACCATCTCGGGAATCCGCACCTGGAGCGACACGGTGACCTCAGGACGAGCGCCCTGTCTGTGCGCCCCATCCGGATGCGCGTGGACGGGAATGGAGCAGCTCTGGGAACGGTGGACGATGCCAGCTCTTGTTCTTCTGCTCTGCTGCCTGCCGTGCACGGCTGTGGAGAGGGACGAGCCGCTGTGGAGAGGGATGAGCCGAGTCCAGTGTCTCTGAACCCACCCCAAGCAAAGAGGAGCAGGAAAGTGGGTGTGGGCCCTCCCTCGTGTGTGGCCAGGATCCTGTGCGGAGGGAGAGTCCCTGGCCCTCCCTCTGAGAGGAAGGTGCGAGAGGTGGATCGGCGGCGTCTTTCCTCGGGGCCCCAGAGCTTCTGCGGCTCCGATCTCCCCTCTTCACAGTTCTAGTTGGCGCCCGCCCCAGCACAACCTACCTGAGAGCTTCCCTGGTATCCGGAAGTGATGGCTTTGTGTTTTGAGGACGGAAGGGGAGAAAGAGCTGAGCAAAGCTTTTCCCTGGAACCTGAGTGTCTATGGGTGTGTCTGGCCCATCACCAGCGAGCGCGCTGAGTGCCACTTCCTGGGGGCAGGTGCTCTTTAAGGAAAGTATGGCTTCGTATCTTTGTTACACGCAGGCCCTTCTAGAATGTGGAGCGAGTTTCTCAAGAATCCCAGCAGAATCCCAGGTGCTGTGGAGGCTAGGGCCTCAAAGGTCTGGCTCCATCCCCTCTCTCCATCCTGGCCTGGCCTGGCCTGGCTGGGCCCCTAAGGACCCTGCTGGCCTCTAGAGTGGCCCCTGCTTCTCGGTTGGTTTCCATGCTGCTGCTCACAGAGCAATCTTCTCCAAAGGCAGCCGATCGCCGTATTCCTTCCGTGGAGCTCTGGCACGGCTCTCCTTGGCTTGGATGATAGCATGAGAGGACTGACAAGCTGAGTCCTTCCTCCAGGGCTGACCTTTTACAAACTCCGCCTTGAAGAGGGGTAAAGTCAGCATGTCATTCTCACATGTAAGATGGGACCCGAGGGGCCAGTTCCTAGCTCTACCACTTGGGAAAGTGGGGGACTCTTCCGTCAAGGAAACGGAGAGCTCATACTTGATGGTGCAGTTGTCAGAAGCCTTTTTCTAAGCCTCCCCTGGCCCCACTGTGTCAGAAAGACGTGTCCCTCCACCTGCCGGGGACTTGATGAAGGAGAGTCACTCTGGTAGAAGTACCCGAAGCTCGATGACTTCACTGCCGTCTCCCTTTCTCTGGCACGGGCCCGCCCCTGGAGGAGCCCTGTCTTCGCCTAGCCGTGACGGCACCGCTCAGGTGAGCTGGAGACAGGACCCCAATGAGGGCAGGTGGATGGGAGCCTGTTCAAAATGACCTACACACCCAATCTGCCGTAGACATGGTCCACAGATCGTGGACGTGCCTGTGCCCCCAAAGACATCCGTGTGGCCCCGGGCATCCGGCAGCCATCTTCTCCATGTTCGCCTGACCTGTGCTCTCGCTCTTTTCTCCAGAGCACTCGCCTGATGATTCGTGGGGGAATGAAACCCCAGCTGGCAGGAGCCAAATGATCTTCCCAACACAAGGGAAAAGAAGAGGTGGGGTCCCGCATCCCTCCAATGTGTCTGTGCCTAAGAATGAGTTTCTAAGAAATCTCATCCTCCTTTAGCTCCCTTAACTCTCCCCCGCCCCCCCCACCCCCACCCCCGGCGCCCGCCAGCCCGGGCCATAGTATAGTTACTTTCCCAGATTTCCTCCCTCTCCTCAGCAGAACCGAAGAGATTGTAGGTGTTGCCACTTCTCTGAGTCTTTCTTTGCTTTCTTAGGAGGGCTGCCCCATGTCACGTAAAACTTGGAAGACATACACGCGTGAGCATCTCTCCTTGTGATTCTAACCCAGGGAAGAGCATTTAAAAATCGAAAGGAGGCAAACTAGGGTTCAGGCACCCAGAGTTGAGCCGGGTGGCCACTGGGAAGAGAGTTCCAGACGCCTTCCTGTTTGGGGGAGGGGGAAATCTCCCCCTCTGCCCCTCTTGAGTCCTCGTGGCTGGACTCATCCTAACATGGACTCAAGGCAGGCGGATAGAGGAAGCGGGAGCGGGAACACGTGTTCGTTTGTTGTTGTTGTTGTTGTTGTTGTTGTTGTTTTACCTTCTAGCCCTGAGAAGTGGCTGAGGCGGGCAGCTTTTCGACTGTGTAGACCAAGGGACAGTACATGTGTGAGACAGGGATCAGACCGAGAGACTTAGCTTTCGGGTGTGCCCTGAGGGAAGGAAGAATCTAAACAGAGTTTGGGCTTGGGGGGGTCCCTGAAAGAAGTCACAGTGTTTGTCTCCCTAGGCTTCTCGGCCCCAATGAATTCCCTACTTTGGGGATCGGAGCGTCCTCCTAACTCCAGGTGCAGATGCAGGGAGTGCGCCTTTCACCCGAGAGAGAGATGGATGTCTCGCTTTCAGGGAGACACAAAGGAGAGCCCGAGGGTCCCTCTTGTGTTGGCCGCCTGCTTGAGGTCACCGTCACGCCAAATGATCACTGTGCCACGGAGGTGCATTTTGGCGTGGCCTATCCTGGGCTCCACAGCCACCTCCCTGAGAACGGGTATGGTCAGAACCGTAGGAAGCTCAAGGGCGCCGCCAGCCGCTTTCAAAAACGTATCTGTCAGCACCTGCTGGCTGCAACCGCGAGGTTTCCAAGTGCCCTCCGCATATTCTCCCCCTCCCCCGCAACGACCTCATCACTTCCAATCCTGGCGAACAATGTATGGAACCTTTGCTGGGGTTTTCGTTTGTTTCTCTTTTGTGGGGTCTCTCTCTCTCTCTCTCTCTCTCTCTCTCTCTCTCTCTCTCTCTGTCACACGCGCTCTGATGTTCGGGGCCTAATGGGAGAAATGAAATCAAGCGAGGGGTTTTGCCCTCAGGTTGCCTTGGTCTCGGGTTGACTTGTGTGCGCTGAGAAAGACGGCCTTTACTGAAGGCCCTGCACAGACTTTTTGACACCCCCGATCCATGGAATCCTGAAGCTGTGGAACCTAGAAATCTTTCGGTCTCCTTTTGATTTGGAAATCTTCTCCTTGACAGAAAGAAGCCCATTTAAAAGAGAAAAAGAAAAAGTGGAATTGTATGAGCAGATCAGTTTTTATATCTCAGCCGGACGGCTGCCCGGTTCTCTGGGGAGAACTGTCTTCATCTTGCAAATCTGTACACACAGCCCACAGTGGCCTGGGATGGAGGCCAGTGGACTGGATTGGGCAGAACCTGAGACCAGAGGAAAGAGAAAAAAAATAAGAAAAATGGTGGTGGTGGTTGGGGGGAGGGGGAAGAGGTCTGCTTTGAAAAATAGGAACTGCTGGCAGGGCTCCCTCACCCCCACCCCCCCCACCCCAAAGTAGGACTGTGTATCCAGGCGTAGAAATGATACTGCGCCAAGAAGGCAAGCGCTGTTGAGACTGCTGTTCCTATGATGTTACAAACCGAAAGCGATGCTTTCTGGTCGAGGCTCTCCATGACAATCTACTAAGCAAATCATACGTTGGCTGTTTTGGACGTTCTCTGCAGTTTTCATTGGGAGTGAGGAAGAGCCGTTTGTACATGTTTTGATACAATGTTTTGAATGCTGTGGGACCATGGTATGTTTCCGCCGTGGATGAACAAGGTTGCCTTTTCCAGCTTCCGCTTGCATGGTCATTTCCTGGTCCTGACGACCACCCCCCCCCCGGCCCCAAGTGAGGGAGGCCTGTGTGTCTTTGTGTCCATTTAGAAGGGTTGGTGCTTGATGCCAGCATGATATCCAAATCTTGATTTTGGACTTACCAAACTACTGTTGGGAGTTTGTTTCTTGTCTTAATCTCCCTTAACTCTTGCAGTCACCTGAGTGTCCAGTCTTGATCTCGCGTCTCTCTCTGCCTCTGTCTCTGTCTCTCTCGCTCTTTCCTTTTGTTGATTTCTTCAAGGCAAGCCATCTTTTTCCTCCTCCTCCTCCTCCTCCTCCTCCTCCTCCCCCTCCTCCTCCTCCCCCACCACCCTCCTCTTCCTCTTCCTCCTTTCTCTGCCCCCCTCCCCCCTCCCTCCCTCCTCCCCCCGCCCTTTTAAAATTGAAGTCTAACAGACTGACAAGAGTATATTGGTTTTCAGGTGTATACCCTAGCGAGTGGCTATGTTTACACATGACCCAGGGATCTCCGTGATAAGTCTCGTTACTGTCTGTCACCATTCGATGTCATGACAGTAGGATGGACTCTATTCCGCCTGCTGTACATGACATCCTGCGAGTGCGTTGTTTATTTCATAACTAGAAGTGGGCACCGCTTCCTCTCCCTCACCTATTGCACTCGTCTCCCTCTTCGCCCCTCCCTCCCTCCTCTGGCCACCCCCCATTTGTTCCTTTTAGGTGTCGATGAACCTGTTTGCGGTTCCTTCTTTGTGTTCATGTGTGTGTATTGCTGTGCACGTTCTTCACAGACATGATAGTCTCGCGACCTGAGGTATCTTGTGTAGCGCAATGCCCTCTGGGTCTCTCCATGTTTCCGCGGATGGCAAGACCTCATTCCCTGGTAGGGTTGAGTCATAAGCGTGCGCGCGCCTGTGTGTGACTAGGTAGAGACGTATGCACACAGAGAGCGCTATCGGTATGTCCCTAACTATGGCTACATAGGGATAGGTGTGGATACACATACACGTGTATGTATGTGTCACCCTCACCCCCTCGGTGGGCACGTAGTGGAGTTGCTGGGTCACGTGGTAGTTGTTGGTGCAGTGCTTTCAGGGACTTCTGTGCTGTTTTCCGTAGTGTCATCTGTTGTCGGGGAGCCATTCTGTCAGGCACCAGGTGATATCTCTGAGTCCTCCAGCATGACATGGTGGTGGTCTCTCTCAGCGTGAAAAATAGGTGTCCCGTCAGGAGCCACTTTCCTCTGCCGTTTGGAACTTGCTGTCGCGATTCCAGATCCTGGGCCTGGCTGTGTATGCTTGTGCAGAGAAATGCCAGCGCTTTTTATCATACCCTCCATTTAAAAAAAAAAATTGTTCTGTATTTGATGGGCTGCGTTGGGTCTTTTTTTGCTGTGCGCGGGCTTTCTTTCCGTTGCGGTGAGTGGGGGCTCCCCTTCGTTGTGGTGCGCAGGCTCCTCATTGCCAGTGGCTTCTCTTGGTGCGGAGCACGGGCTCCAGGCACGGGGGCTTCAGGAGTTGCGGCACATGGGCTCAGTCGTTGTGGCTCACGGGCTTCGTTGCTCTGCGGCATGTGGGACCTTCCTGGAGCAGGGATCGAACCCGTGTCCCCTGCAGTGGCGGGCGGATTCTTAAGCAGTGCGCCAGCTAGGCAGCCCCAGTTGTTTCTTGTATTTCAGGGAAAGGTTTCCTTTGGCTTTTGGTTTTGTCCCCGCCCCCACCCCCCAAGAAAGGTACTGTTGGTTGCTTTGTTGACAGTGGAAAACTGTGTTGCGGTTGCTGTTGGAGTGGTGGGGGTCGTCGTCCTTGTTGCTTTGTTTCCTTTGTGGGCGTTGTTTTCTGTTGGTTTTTTCTGGCTTTGTTTCCTTGTGGATGAAAATGCCTGGTCTTGGTCTGCTTTGTTCAGGCCTCCTGCCCGCTTTCCCCATCGGGTTGCTTGTTCTGGGGGGCTGCGTTGCATGAGGCCTTGCTCTGTTTTGGACAGGAACCTCTTATGGGACATGCTTGAGGTTTTCAGATGCGTGTGTGTGTGTACGTGTACACGTGTGTGTGTCTGTACGTGTACACGTGTGCATACACGTACATATGTGTGTGCCTTTACGTACTCCTTGAAGGGCCACAGCAGTCCCAGAGCTTGACTTTGACTTTTTGGTAGTTTGGCTTGGTTTGATTTTGGTGGGACGATAGGTCACTGTGAACCTTTGCTGTAAATCTCTCTCTCACACGCACGTGCGCGCGCACGCACGCACGCACACTCACCACGTTGCATTGTGTAGATGTCCTGGAACGCGGTTTCTTTAGTGGATGGCTGTTGACACGCTGCTCCCCGCCCCCCCGCCCCAGCCCCTGCCCCCGCCCGCCGGTGACTGTGGTCAGTCCGTTTTGAAATCCACGTTCTGACCTCAAGGGCGTGTTCCCCACCCACACACCCATGTGTTCTCTTTGGACTTTGTCGCGGTCTGTGCGGAAATAGATGTTTGTTTCCATTTGTGTGGGGCCAGAGTGTATGTTTACTTTCGTTTCTAGCTTCCGGGCTCTGCGTGTCAGCTTTCCAAAGCCCTTCTCCGTGCCAGAAGGGATGAATTCCTGCGTCGTTCTCGGAGCGCTTGCCTGGTTTCGTTTCGCTGGTCCCCGCCTTCCCTCCCTCCCTCCCTCCCTCCCTCTCACCCTCCGGGGAGCTGGGGATCTCGCTTGTGGCACTGTGGGCGTCTCCGTGGAATTCCCCGCGCCCCCCCATGGCCTGGAATCGCGTCCCCTTCCAGGCAGCCTCCCGGCGGCATCTTGCCAGCTACCCCCGCCCCCGTGTGCTGCCGGGGATCGGGACGCGCCGTGGCGTGTCGTGTCGTGTCGGGCAGGGAGCTAGCTCCGAGGCGGACCCCTCGGGTCCGCGCGGGACGCCCGCCCCGCTCCGGGAGGAGCTCGGGCGTTTGGGCGGCCTGGCGCTCCGGCGTCCTCGGTGGCCGGCCGGCGACCGGGATCCGGCCCGGGGACGTTCGAGCCGGTTGTCGGGCGCCACCTGGCGGCCGCTTTTATATTGTCCCTTCCCTCCGGAGCTCCGGCGACCTTGTCGAGGGCTGTGACTCAGCCGCCGGGCCCGAAGCAGAGTTCCGGGAGGCGAGCCACGCTGGTGCTGGCAGCCCCGGTGGCGCCGAGGCGTAGGCACCTCCTGCTGTCGCCTGAGATTGGGCCTGCAGATCTATGGGGCTGTGACTGCCGCCGCGCTCCCGAGCCGGGGCGGAGGGGCCGCCTGGCCGGGTCGACCAGCATGCGCCCGTGCGCCTCCGGCTGCGGGAACCCATGTCGGGTCGTGCCGCCGCGGTGGGAGAGGAGAGGGTCTGCCGCGCCCGGAGCGCCTGGGACTTGGTGGCCCGGCCTTCTCCTGGGCCGCCCTTGGGAGCGTTCGTTCCCCGACCCCCCCCACCTCCCTTCCCGGTGCCCCCGCGTCCCGCTCCGGAGGTGGGGACCGGCTCGGGCCGAGCGTTGAGGCTGGTGGAGGCCGCCACGGGCTCGGTGGTGGACGCGCGTGCGTCCCAGTCGTCAGATTCTTTCGGACCGATGGTTTTCCGAGCCGGACTCCAGAGGTGAGGACCGGCCTGGGCCGCCAGCAGTGACCCGGAGAGGCTGGCCCGGGCCTGGGTGCGTTGCCCCGTGGGCTCCGGGCGTCTCCCTGGAGAAATGGGTTCAAGTCCCGATGGGTCCGGAGACGTGGACGGACCGGCCCCTGCTCGCGCAGGTGGCCGGCGAGGGTGCACCCGGCCTGTCAGCGTGCCCGCGTGGGTCCCGGTCGTCGGACGCGACTTTGTCTCCCCCCTCCGCCCTCCACCCCGAGTCCGGGCCGGGAGGTGGGGACTGGCGCGAGCCCTACTGGGTGGCCCGGGGAGGGGCTCCTGGGCCCGGGCGTGGTCCCTCATGGGGCCCGCTCATCGGAGGCGGCTCGGAGGGGTGCTGAGTTTCTTTCTTGGAACCAAGTCCTGGCCCGGAGACTCGGATGGACCAGTCCCTGCCCGCGTGGGGGGACCGGGGAGGGCATCCCCAGCCCGCTCCCTCTCCCCCGTGTCCCCGGCCCACTCTGCCACCCCTCCATCCCCGGGTCGACCAGGTGGCCTCGGGCGCTCCGGGGCAAGTGTGGATGGGGAAGTGTTGGGGGCACGTGGCCGGACCGAGGTTCCGGGGGCCCCCGTGAACCTCGTGGGTGGGCCCCGCTGTCGGGCGCGATGATTTTTTTCGCCGGAAATGGGGCCTTTTTGCCACCAGATAGGTGCTGACACGGTGTTCTTCTGCGTCTGTCGCCGATAGACGCTGGGGCTCCGGACGCGGGCAGGACTCCGGGCTGGGGGAGGCTGTCTGATGACCGGCTCGGTCCTTGCCACTTGAGCTGCCTGCTTGGGCCTGCGTGCCGGCTCTTGCGTGCGCGTCCGGCTGCCCCGACCCGCGGTGCCGCCTCCGGCCGCTGGCTGAGCCCGAGGGCGGCGGGGCCAGGTGGCGTTGGGTGCTCGACCCTGTGCGCTGCCCCCGCTGCAGGCACCCGGTGGTGAGTGGCCGGCACGACCCCACCCCACAGGCTCTGTGCCCCGTGTCAGGCGTTCTCGTCCTGGGGTGGTTGGCTGCTCTTGCCCGAGAGGAAGGGGCGCCGGTGAGGCGGAAGCGGGCCTCAGTGTGACGGGTCCTCGCCGTGCCTCCCCTGCGGGCCTCTCCCGCCGTGGCTTTAGGCTGGGTGGGTCAACCGATTGATGTGGTGGTGCCACGCTCTGCCGGGCTGGGCCTAAGCCGTGCCAGACGAGGGACGGACGTTCCTGGGGGACGGGACCGCTCTTCTCGTTCTGTCCGCGGGCTCCTCGCCTCTCTTCCGCCCCGCCTGCCGGGGTGTGCGGAAGGCAGGGGTGCGGCCTCCGGCCCTGAACCCGCGGTCTCCCGCCCCCGCCTCCCAGCGTGGGCGCGGGGACCGGGGTCCTCGGACGCAGCAGACGCTCTCGCTTTGCCTCCTTGGCGTACGCCTCGCGAGCGGCCCTCCCCGCGGCGGGGAGGGCCGCCCCGCCGCCACGCTGCGCGCCCCCGTCGGTGTGCGAGCGTGCCTCGCCTGGCCCTCCGTGGTGCTCCTGGAGCGCTCCAGGTCGTCCCTCAGGTGCCCGAGGCCGAGCGGTGGTGTTGTTCCCCTTTCCCAGCGTGTCCCTCGGGTCTCTGCCACCGTGGCATGTGCCGTGAGCGGCTCTCTCTTGGGGGGGGGTCGAGACGGTAAGGGAGGTGCGCCCGCCTGTTCCCCCCCCGGTGGTGGGGTCAGGGGCCGCCTCGTTGTGCTGGTCCTCAGCGGCGTGCCGCGGGGGGCTGAGCTTGGCTGAGCGCACGCCCCGTGTGGCCCCCGCTACGTGGGGGGCTGCGCGCGGGCGTGGGAGCGATCGTGGGGGCCGGGGCCTGTGAGAGAGGGGGCTGTGTCACGCATCTTGGGCGTGCTCCCCCTCGAGGGCCCGAGGGGCGAGCCCAAGGGCAGCAAGCCTACCGAGGTCGTGCCCCAGCCCTGGCCGCGAACGCTCCTGTGGGCCGTGTGCTTACCCATACCGCAGACTCCCTCCCCTCCCGCCTACTGGAGGGGGGTGCAGGCAGCTCACGGAAGCGCCTCTGTGGGCCCGAAGGGGAGGTGATGAGTGGGGCATGACACACCCATTCTGTCCATTCAACAGAGGGTCAGGGATACAGCAGACCCCAGAGAGGGACAGCAGACCCCAGAGAGGGGCAGCAGCCCGGCCGGCCACTGGGTCTCCATGTCTCAGGCTTCCCGGGGAACCTCCCCCCCTTCTCCCCGCCTCCCCCCACATTCCGCCACCCACCTTGGTGCATTTAGAATGGCTCCAATTGTAAATAGATGCTGGTGGGAAGATTTCTACAGGTTACCTGCAATGGCTGACCTGTCATGCTTGTAACCCTGGGAGAGAACAATTCTCTTTGTCCCCAGAGGCGTCAGACCTCCTCTCTCAGGAACCCCTGAACCCCGGCCACTGGACTTCACTCCACTGCCACGTAGTATGGGTCCTCCAAACGTTCCTGTGACGGTGAGTATGGTTTCCATGTGGGTTGAAGCCTCCCCTTGCTGCAAGCCTTCTGTCCTCACCATGGCATAGAGACGGTTAAAAAAAATTGTGTTTGCCACTTTGGGTATACCTTCCACAGCCTGCAGTGACCAAGGCACCCACTTCGCTGGGCAAGTCCTATGAGCCTTCACAAAAGCTCTTGCAAACTTCTTGGGACCATCACTTTTCCAGTCACACTCAATCATCAGGCAAGATTGACACGGCCGATGGGAAAACTGGACTCCGAGAAGAAAGAGTGACCTACGTGGGGCTGAATGAACTGAGGGCTAGGATGATAGTGTGTGTATGACTACTTGTCTACAATAGGACTGATTGGGGAAGCCGGGGTGGGGGGCAGGGTGCGGATACCTTAGGAGCTTGGGATGAACATATACACATTCCTATACATAAAGTGGATAATCAACAAGCTCTTACGACTTGGCACAGGAAACTATACTCAATACTTTGTAATAACCTATAAGAGAAAAAAAATCTGAAACAGAATCTATCTATATCTATCTATCTATCTATCTATCATCTATCTATCTACCTATCTTTCTATCTAAATCACTGTGCTGTACACCTGAAACTGCACGACATTATAAATGCTTCAATTATTTCAAACAGAAAAGAATCTCCTAACCTGAGTGAGAGAGAGAGAGAGAGAGAACAGGACGGATTGTGAAATCTTTTCTTTGCCAGCTACAAGGGAAAATGAAAACAAACAAAACCCAATTTATTTTAAAAGTTGGACATCCATTTGGTGACTTGTACCCTTGTCAGCAAAATGGAATCACTTCTCTTTTTCTCCCTACCTGCTCCGTCCAGAATTCAGAAACTCTCCGTGAGGCTCCTTATTTCTTTGGCAAGAGAGTCACTTGCATGCGTTCCTTAGAGGCCCACGTTACGTTTCCATAAAACGGGAATACACACTTGTGGATATGAGATTCTGGTGCTATTCATTTTCCTTAGGGTGCTGCTTTTCACCTGAAAACCGGACTGGATCCTGAAGTCTTTCAAGTTGCCCCCAATATCGGGCTACAACTCTCTCCATGAATGTTTCCCACTTTCGCCCAGCCCACCCTTTTGACTTGGCATCACTGACAACGAAAACGGCCCTTTGCCTGAAGCCCTACAGACCGAAGCTGGAGGACTTGGTGAAAACTTTAGAGACATGGCCACCACAGCTCCTATGGAAACCATCCTGGTGCCTGTTTCTGTGAGAGCCACTCTGAAAGTCGAACCAAACACCCATCATCACAGCCATTTCAAACTGCTAAAGTTGCTTCCACCCTAACATCTACAAATCTTCTTCACTGACACCGCCCCCCACACGCTCCCCCCCCTCCACTGGTTTATAATCGGCCCCTGGCGACTTGGGAAGGAGCGAGCGGTGGAGAAGCAGGCGGGGGCGGGGGCGGGGGCGGGGTGGGGCGGGACCAACAGACAGTAGCCGCTGCCTGCCTGCCTGCCTGCCTGCGGGGCTGAGACCTGAGGGCTGCGGGCCACGCTGGTTTCTGCAACTCAATCCCTTCCAGGAAGCACCTGTGATGACTACTTGGCAGGGAATGGTCAAAGCTGAACTCTCTTGGCCTATTTCTGAAAAAGGCCTGAGTCTCAGCTACGACAGATTTTCTGGATTTCTTGGCCCATGCACGGACCCGCACCCTCCCATCCTGTCAGATCCTTTGTACCCACACCTCCCCTGGGAGAGTTCTTTGGCCTCGTCTGGAACATGAACAAGCAAAACCAAACACAGTGTGACATAATGTATTGGTCTTTATTGAAAAGAAACATGCTCCTCTCGCACACCTGAGGGCAGGAAGCAAAGGCAAGTTCTCAGCAGGATGGGGGACAGGGAACCCGAACCGAGGCTGGTCAGCAGTGGCCCCCTGCCCCCCACCGCCCCGCCCCCTGATCCCCGTCTCTCCCAGGCCCACGAGGGGCCTCCCTTCCCTGCCTCTCTCTGTGCCCCTCGTCTCCAGCTCCCCCAGCCCAGCTTCTGCACCCCACCCCCCCATCCCCGGCCCCGGGAAGGGGAGGCATGTCTGTCCCAGCTCCAGTTCTGATATTTCACTTGTGAAACTTCCCTAGGCCCAGGTGCCAGCTTGCCGTCCTGCTGCTTCATGTCCGTCTCTATCAGCCATGCCCAAAGGGCACGTGAAATTATGGACAGCAAATAGCACACCTAGAGGGTGTGTGTGTGGGGGTGGGGTGTGGTGTCCCTTCTCCAGGAAGCAGTGAGGGAACAAAAGGAGGCCTGGGGGAAGGAGTCCTGGGTGCCTATCATCGCGCCCCCGCCCCCCCACCACCCCGCAGCGCACCATTCGTTTCCATCTCCGCATCTGAAGGACACGTAGTCCTCGTTGAAGCAACTTGATGAGGATTCCCCTCCTAATGACGTGACAGAACCTATGAAGAACTGCACTCCTTGAATCCATAAATGCTAACAGGATCCAAGGAGTTTTCCATCAATGGCCGAAAAAGAAATGGTCCTGAACATAATAACTGCCAAGTATTCCTCTAGACGGAGGCATCATTCACTTTTTCTTTTTTTAACTTATTTTCTTTTTATGTTTTACAATAAACTGTATATATTTAGAGTGTACAATTTGGTACCCCAATCTTCCAATTCATTCCCCCCCAACCCTCCCCACTTTCCCCACTTGGTGTCCATATGTTTGTGCTCTACATCTGTGTCTCTATTTCTGCCTTGCACACCAGTTGATGTGTACCATTTTTCTGCAGTCCACATATATGTGTGAATATACAATATTTGTTTTTCTCTTTCTGACTCACTATCTTTCACTTGTTAACAACAGTAACGACGATGACGACGACGACAAGGACAAGGATAAGGACCGGAAAAACAACAACAGAGAGAGCACTGGGCGAGTTTTCCACTTCTTAAAGGAAGGAGGCCGTGTTCCCAGGCAGGTTGGCTCAGCTGCACAGTTTCCTCCGGTGACTATTCCTGGGGGCACCGTCGAGGTGATGCACGAAACACACAGGAGGAGGCCTTCTTGAATGTCCTGCCCAGGAAATGGGGACATGATTCCAGCAGTGGCAATGGCTGCCCTTCTCTTTAGGGTGACACACGGGCCTGATGGCACTGGGCAAACCCTCCCCTCCCTCCCTCCCTCCCTCCCTCCCACCTTCCTTCCTTCCTTCCTTCCTTCTTGAGGCTCTTGGCCTCCCCACTTTAAGGAAGAGCCCAGGGCCCAGCAGAAAAGACCTTCTGCTGATCCTTGCCAGGGGGCTCTCATTTTACACACTTGAATAGGATCAGTAGACACCGTCATCCCATGAGAAGCAGACAATATCATCTAAAAGCCTACTTTCCTGGTGTCTCAGCGTGCAGGGCTCCTCCTTCTCAGGGATCTTGCGCTCTGTAGGGATAATTCACATGCTGGGGGAGTAGGTTCCCAATAGCATCTTATGAAATGGATTACAGGATGTCTTCCTTTGAAAAAGATAAAGATTATTTGGGAAAGTTATTCATATGAAGCACATGGATGATATCCTCTCTGATCTATATATTAGAGTTGACCGTTGAACAACCAACATGGGGGATTAGGGGGGCCGACCCCACACACACCATTGAGAACCCATGCATAACTTCACAGTCCAAGCTCTGTATCGGGGATTGCACCTCTGAGTACTCAGCAACCAGAGATCCTGCAGTGCCATAGTGCACAGCTATGGAAAACATCCCCTTATGAGTCACACACACACACACACGCGTGCGTGCGTGTGCGTGCTCGAGCGCAGACATCTCAACTTTGTTACACAAGAGTTAGTGGTGTTCGAATAATCTTAGAAGTGACGACTGCTGTCTGATGAAATCAATGGATCGATCAATCAATCTATGACACTACACTTTGTATTTCCTAGTTTCAAAATGATTTGGAATTTGGCTCCTTAGAAGTTTAGCTTGGTCCTTCAAGGACAGTGTCAGTCAGAGAGAAAATAACATTTCTTCAAATCATGGAAGTGAAATAGTCCTGGACGCTTATGTGAAACATTAACAGAATTTTTCTTCTTTATTTTATAAGATAACTGGAATTAGGAAGAAAATCTCCTCGTGAAAAACCAGGTGCTACCTTTCCTTGACTGACGATCGAAGAGGAGAAAGCATTTTCTGGGCCCATGCAACTTGAGAGAAGTTCTAACTTTTCTGGAAAAGAAAGATTCCCACCCTCCCCTTGCTCGGCCATGCTAGAAACCTTCCCCTGCCCCAAACTCTGACGTGTCCCCTTGTTTGGCCTCACTGTGTGTCGTCCGTGGGCACGGGAACACACTTGCATTCCGTAACAGGAGAGCCTATGGAGAAAAGATCTCTGGCCACTTTCATGGGATCTGCATTGCTGGCTAGGTAAACCTAAGACATCAAAAGAAGTGCCTTGGAACACATGCTCCTCCCACACTGGTCACCTCATAGGATTCCTAAATGACTCTGGTTCAGCACTCACTCGACTTGGCTGTGTTTCTGTGCTTCCTGACCTAAAGGATCTATCTGGATATGCCACCCAATAGAAGCTGAAATAAATTCACTTTGGATGTGTGTGAATGCCGTTCATACAGAGAGTGGGGACTGCAGGGAGCTCTTGTGGATAAAGAAAAATGGGGGAACACATGTAGGCGACAGCACATAAAGTATAGAAAGATACACGAAGGTTTCCTTCGTTCGCGGGTTGGGAAGGGGGAACGACAGAACATTCCCTGCTTCTACTCCACGCACGCATGCACGCAGGCAGGCAGGCAGGCAGGCAGGCAGGCAGGCAGGCACCGGAGTGGGGTGGGGTGGGGGGAGCTGGCTCCTTACCCCACCCACCAGGGACGCGTGCGCGTTTAAAGAGACCAGGAGGAACGTGGTGGCGGTGGCGATGAGGAAGGAGGACCACGTTCAAGGTGTGGATTTGCGGTGAGGGCTACGTGAGGTGACTAAGAACTCGGTGCAGTGAGCGGCCCATACAAGGACAGAAGCGATGGTCCCCTAATGCTTGCAGGGCCTGGCCAGGAGCATGAACGGGAGCCCATGTCCCCAGGTTGGCATCATGACACTAGTTCATCCCTGTGAAACAGGATGTGTTTTCTGTGTTCTCCTGTCTTGACAAACACACGTCTTTACCTGTGTCTCCGTACAACGACGGTCTCTGCGTGACAGTCGGCAGAACATCCCCAGGGACAATTATCACAGAGACCTGAGGTTCTGCTTGGCTGGCAATGCTTGTGTGAATACTGCAGTGAGATACAGACAGACAGACAAACAGACAGACAGACACACACACACACACACACACACACACACACACACCCCTACCTATAATTATGTGTATTTAATACGATATCTTTATTGATTTTCTGTCTCAGATGACTAATGATGCTGTCAGCCTCATGATTTTCACACAGGGTTTCTGTGTGTGTCCTACTGTCGGGACAACATAGCCGGTCTGTGTCATGGAAACAGAGACACCGTGGGAGTCACAGGAATGAAGACCTCGTTCTAGGAACTGGACCTTCCAGAGGCCTGGGAGCAGCTGGGCAGGGCAGGGCAGGGCTGGGCTGGGCTGCGGAGGAGGGGAGGGGAGGGGAGGGGAGGGAAGGCTGTGGCTCTCAGTCCTCTGAGTGCCCGGTGGCAGTGGCGGAGGTGGCAGTGCCGATGGAGCTGTCAGCGCCCGCAGGGAAAGGTAGCCACCGATGTGCGGGGCCACAGGGGAGACATGGAGAGACTCGGGGGAAGGCACAGCTGTCCCTCGGTGGATCTGCGGCCAGGCAGCCAGGAGTGGCCTGGGTCACTGTCGTCCAGGGGGCACCAGCTGGGAACACTAGCCACACGCAGGGCGGCGGGTGTGTGTGTGTGTGTGTGTGTGTGGATGGACAGCCTTCCACCCTGCACCTCTGTGCCCACCTGTCACCATGTGGGATGGCAACAGCCTGCAGAGAGCCTTGGCTGTGGCTTCACTTCCAATGCCTACATCCCATCCAGCGTTCTCTTTGCACCAGCCCTACCCTGGGGTCGCACGGGGAGGGGGAGACTCAGAAAGGCGGTTCCCAGGCTGCCCCCGCATGGAAGTCACATGAGCCTCCGGACATGGCCGTGCCACGTCAAACACACGTCTTGAGGTAGGTCAGACTTTCCATTGTGTTACGGTTTGTTTCCTTGGGAGAAGTTGTGTCTCTTAGGCCAGGAGCAACTGGAATTGTCGGTCAAAGTCCTCAGGCAGCCCTTTGACTTGGAGGCCGAGCACAAGTTTGACACGGTATGTTTCCGGTGACATGGAATTGCAGATGGCCCACGAAGCATGCTCTCGCCAATACTGCCAAGCCTGTGGTCTCACAGGGGACGGTCTCCTCGACCGAGATGTCACCATCTCGGGAATCCGCACCTGGAGCGACACGGTGACCTCAGGACGAGCGCCCTGTCTGTGCGCCCCATCCGGATGCGCGTGGACGGGAATGGAGCAGCTCTGGGAACGGTGGACGATGCCAGCTCTTGTTCTTCTGCTCTGCTGCCTGCCGTGCACGGCTGTGGAGAGGGACGAGCCGCTGTGGAGAGGGATGAGCCGAGTCCAGTGTCTCTGAACCCACCCCAAGCAAAGAGGAGCAGGAAAGTGGGTGTGGGCCCTCCCTCGTGTGTGGCCAGGATCCTGTGCGGAGGGAGAGTCCCTGGCCCTCCCTCTGAGAGGAAGGTGCGAGAGGTGGATCGGCGGCGTCTTTCCTCGGGGCCCCAGAGCTTCTGCGGCTCCGATCTCCCCTCTTCACAGTTCTAGTTGGCGCCCGCCCCAGCACAACCTACCTGAGAGCTTCCCTGGTATCCGGAAGTGATGGCTTTGTGTTTTGAGGACGGAAGGGGAGAAAGAGCTGAGCAAAGCTTTTCCCTGGAACCTGAGTGTCTATGGGTGTGTCTGGCCCATCACCAGCGAGCGCGCTGAGTGCCACTTCCTGGGGGCAGGTGCTCTTTAAGGAAAGTATGGCTTCGTATCTTTGTTACACGCAGGCCCTTCTAGAATGTGGAGCGAGTTTCTCAAGAATCCCAGCAGAATCCCAGGTGCTGTGGAGGCTAGGGCCTCAAAGGTCCGGCTCCATCCCCTCTCTCCATCCTGGCCTGGCCTGGCCTGGCTGGGCCCCTAAGGACCCTGCTGGCCTCTAGAGTGGCCCCTGCTTCTCGGTTGGTTTCCATGCTGCTGCTCACAGAGCAATCTTCTCCAAAGGCAGCCGATCGCCGTATTCCTTCCGTGGAGCTCTGGCACGGCTCTCCTTGGCTTGGATGATAGCATGAGAGGACTGACAAGCTGAGTCCTTCCTCCAGGGCTGACCTTTTACAAACTCCGCCTTGAAGAGGGGTAAAGTCAGCATGTCATTCTCACATGTAAGATGGGACCCGAGGGGCCAGTTCCTAGCTCTACCACTTGGGAAAGTGGGGGACTCTTCCGTCAAGGAAACGGAGAGCTCATACTTGATGGTGCAGTTGTCAGAAGCCTTTTTCTAAGCCTCCCCTGGCCCCACTGTGTCAGAAAGACGTGTCCCTCCACCTGCCGGGGACTTGATGAAGGAGAGTCACTCTGGTAGAAGTACCCGAAGCTCGATGACTTCACTGCCGTCTCCCTTTCTCTGGCACGGGCCCGCCCCTGGAGGAGCCCTGTCTTCGCCTAGCCGTGACGGCACCGCTCAGGTGAGCTGGAGACAGGACCCCAATGAGGGCAGGTGGATGGGAGCCTGTTCAAAATGACCTACACACCCAATCTGCCGTAGACATGGTCCACAGATCGTGGACGTGCCTGTGCCCCCAAAGACATCCGTGTGGCCCCGGGCATCCGGCAGCCATCTTCTCCATGTTCGCCTGACCTGTGCTCTCGCTCTTTTCTCCAGAGCACTCGCCTGATGATTCGTGGGGGAATGAAACCCCAGCTGGCAGGAGCCAAATGATCTTCCCAACACAAGGGAAAAGAAGAGGTGGGGTCCCGCATCCCTCCAATGTGTCTGTGCCTAAGAATGAGTTTCTAAGAAATCTCATCCTCCTTTAGCTCCCTTAACTCTCCCCCGCCCCCCCCACCCCCACCCCCGGCGCCCGCCAGCCCGGGCCATAGTATAGTTACTTTCCCAGATTTCCTCCCTCTCCTCAGCAGAACCGAAGAGATTGTAGGTGTTGCCACTTCTCTGAGTCTTTCTTTGCTTTCTTAGGAGGGCTGCCCCATGTCACGTAAAACTTGGAAGACATACACGCGTGAGCATCTCTCCTTGTGATTCTAACCCAGGGAAGAGCATTTAAAAATCGAAAGGAGGCAAACTAGGGTTCAGGCACCCAGAGTTGAGCCGGGTGGCCACTGGGAAGAGAGTTCCAGACGCCTTCCTGTTTGGGGGAGGGGGAAATCTCCCCCTCTGCCCCTCTTGAGTCCTCGTGGCTGGACTCATCCTAACATGGACTCAAGGCAGGCGGATAGAGGAAGCGGGAGCGGGAACACGTGTTCGTTTGTTGTTGTTGTTGTTGTTGTTGTTGTTTTACCTTCTAGCCCTGAGAAGTGGCTGAGGCGGGCAGCTTTTCGACTGTGTAGACCAAGGGACAGTACATGTGTGAGACAGGGATCAGACCGAGAGACTTAGCTTTCGGGTGTGCCCTGAGGGAAGGAAGAATCTAAACAGAGTTTGGGCTTGGGGGGGTCCCTGAAAGAAGTCACAGTGTTTGTCTCCCTAGGCTTCTCGGCCCCAATGAATTCCCTACTTTGGGGATCGGAGCGTCCTCCTAACTCCAGGTGCAGATGCAGGGAGTGCGCCTTTCACCCGAGAGAGAGATGGATGTCTCGCTTTCAGGGAGACACAAAGGAGAGCCCGAGGGTCCCTCTTGTGTTGGCCGCCTGCTTGAGGTCACCGTCACGCCAAATGATCACTGTGCCACGGAGGTGCATTTTGGCGTGGCCTATCCTGGGCTCCACAGCCACCTCCCTGAGAACGGGTATGGTCAGAACCGTAGGAAGCTCAAGGGCGCCGCCAGCCGCTTTCAAAAACGTATCTGTCAGCACCTGCTGGCTGCAACCGCGAGGTTTCCAAGTGCCCTCCGCATATTCTCCCCCTCCCCCGCAACGACCTCATCACTTCCAATCCTGGCGAACAATGTATGGAACCTTTGCTGGGGTTTTCGTTTGTTTCTCTTTTGTGGGGTCTCTCTCTCTCTCTCTCTCTCTCTCTCTCTCTCTCTCTCTCTCTGTCACACGCGCTCTGATGTTCGGGGCCTAATGGGAGAAATGAAATCAAGCGAGGGGTTTTGCCCTCAGGTTGCCTTGGTCTCGGGTTGACTTGTGTGCGCTGAGAAAGACGGCCTTTACTGAAGGCCCTGCACAGACTTTTTGACACCCCCGATCCATGGAATCCTGAAGCTGTGGAACCTAGAAATCTTTCGGTCTCCTTTTGATTTGGAAATCTTCTCCTTGACAGAAAGAAGCCCATTTAAAAGAGAAAAAGAAAAAGTGGAATTGTATGAGCAGATCAGTTTTTATATCTCAGCCGGACGGCTGCCCGGTTCTCTGGGGAGAACTGTCTTCATCTTGCAAATCTGTACACACAGCCCACAGTGGCCTGGGATGGAGGCCAGTGGACTGGATTGGGCAGAACCTGAGACCAGAGGAAAGAGAAAAAAAATAAGAAAAATGGTGGTGGTGGTTGGGGGGAGGGGGAAGAGGTCTGCTTTGAAAAATAGGAACTGCTGGCAGGGCTCCCTCACCCCCACCCCCCCCACCCCAAAGTAGGACTGTGTATCCAGGCGTAGAAATGATACTGCGCCAAGAAGGCAAGCGCTGTTGAGACTGCTGTTCCTATGATGTTACAAACCGAAAGCGATGCTTTCTGGTCGAGGCTCTCCATGACAATCTACTAAGCAAATCATACGTTGGCTGTTTTGGACGTTCTCTGCAGTTTTCATTGGGAGTGAGGAAGAGCCGTTTGTACATGTTTTGATACAATGTTTTGAATGCTGTGGGACCATGGTATGTTTCCGCCGTGGATGAACAAGGTTGCCTTTTCCAGCTTCCGCTTGCATGGTCATTTCCTGGTCCTGACGACCACCCCCCCCCGGCCCCAAGTGAGGGAGGCCTGTGTGTCTTTGTGTCCATTTAGAAGGGTTGGTGCTTGATGCCAGCATGATATCCAAATCTTGATTTTGGACTTACCAAACTACTGTTGGGAGTTTGTTTCTTGTCTTAATCTCCCTTAACTCTTGCAGTCACCTGAGTGTCCAGTCTTGATCTCGCGTCTCTCTCTGCCTCTGTCTCTGTCTCTCTCGCTCTTTCCTTTTGTTGATTTCTTCAAGGCAAGCCATCTTTTTCCTCCTCCTCCTCCTCCTCCTCCTCCCCCTCCTCCTCCTCCCCCACCACCCTCCTCTTCCTCTTCCTCCTTTCTCTGCCCCCCTCCCCCCTCCCTCCCTCCTCCCCCCGCCCTTTTAAAATTGAAGTCTAACAGACTGACAAGAGTATATTGGTTTTCAGGTGTATACCCTAGCGAGTGGCTATGTTTACACATGACCCAGGGATCTCCGTGATAAGTCTCGTTACTGTCTGTCACCATTCGATGTCATGACAGTAGGATGGACTCTATTCCGCCTGCTGTACATGACATCCTGCGAGTGCGTTGTTTATTTCATAACTAGAAGTGGGCACCGCTTCCTCTCCCTCACCTATTGCACTCGTCTCCCTCTTCGCCCCTCCCTCCCTCCTCTGGCCACCCCCCATTTGTTCCTTTTAGGTGTCGATGAACCTGTTTGCGGTTCCTTCTTTGTGTTCATGTGTGTGTATTGCTGTGCACGTTCTTCACAGACATGATAGTCTCGCGACCTGAGGTATCTTGTGTAGCGCAATGCCCTCTGGGTCTCTCCATGTTTCCGCGGATGGCAAGACCTCATTCCCTGGTAGGGTTGAGTCATAAGCGTGCGCGCGCCTGTGTGTGACTAGGTAGAGACGTATGCACACAGAGAGCGCTATCGGTATGTCCCTAACTATGGCTACATAGGGATAGGTGTGGATACACATACACGTGTATGTATGTGTCACCCTCACCCCCTCGGTGGGCACGTAGTGGAGTTGCTGGGTCACGTGGTAGTTGTTGGTGCAGTGCTTTCAGGGACTTCTGTGCTGTTTTCCGTAGTGTCATCTGTTGTCGGGGAGCCATTCTGTCAGGCACCAGGTGATATCTCTGAGTCCTCCAGCATGACATGGTGGTGGTCTCTCTCAGCGTGAAAAATAGGTGTCCCGTCAGGAGCCACTTTCCTCTGCCGTTTGGAACTTGCTGTCGCGATTCCAGATCCTGGGCCTGGCTGTGTATGCTTGTGCAGAGAAATGCCAGCGCTTTTTATCATACCCTCCATTTAAAAAAAAAAATTGTTCTGTATTTGATGGGCTGCGTTGGGTCTTTTTTTGCTGTGCGCGGGCTTTCTTTCCGTTGCGGTGAGTGGGGGCTCCCCTTCGTTGTGGTGCGCAGGCTCCTCATTGCCAGTGGCTTCTCTTGGTGCGGAGCACGGGCTCCAGGCACGGGGGCTTCAGGAGTTGCGGCACATGGGCTCAGTCGTTGTGGCTCACGGGCTTCGTTGCTCTGCGGCATGTGGGACCTTCCTGGAGCAGGGATCGAACCCGTGTCCCCTGCAGTGGCGGGCGGATTCTTAAGCAGTGCGCCAGCTAGGCAGCCCCAGTTGTTTCTTGTATTTCAGGGAAAGGTTTCCTTTGGCTTTTGGTTTTGTCCCCGCCCCCACCCCCCAAGAAAGGTACTGTTGGTTGCTTTGTTGACAGTGGAAAACTGTGTTGCGGTTGCTGTTGGAGTGGTGGGGGTCGTCGTCCTTGTTGCTTTGTTTCCTTTGTGGGCGTTGTTTTCTGTTGGTTTTTTCTGGCTTTGTTTCCTTGTGGATGAAAATGCCTGGTCTTGGTCTGCTTTGTTCAGGCCTCCTGCCCGCTTTCCCCATCGGGTTGCTTGTTCTGGGGGGCTGCGTTGCATGAGGCCTTGCTCTGTTTTGGACAGGAACCTCTTATGGGACATGCTTGAGGTTTTCAGATGCGTGTGTGTGTGTACGTGTACACGTGTGTGTGTCTGTACGTGTACACGTGTGCATACACGTACATATGTGTGTGCCTTTACGTACTCCTTGAAGGGCCACAGCAGTCCCAGAGCTTGACTTTGACTTTTTGGTAGTTTGGCTTGGTTTGATTTTGGTGGGACGATAGGTCACTGTGAACCTTTGCTGTAAATCTCTCTCTCACACGCACGTGCGCGCGCACGCACGCACGCACACTCACCACGTTGCATTGTGTAGATGTCCTGGAACGCGGTTTCTTTAGTGGATGGCTGTTGACACGCTGCTCCCCGCCCCCCCGCCCCCGCCCCTGCCCCCGCCCGCCGGTGACTGTGGTCAGTCCGTTTTGAAATCCACGTTCTGACCTCAAGGGCGTGTTCCCCACCCACACACCCATGTGTTCTCTTTGGACTTTGTCGCGGTCTGTGCGGAAATAGATGTTTGTTTCCATTTGTGTGGGGCCAGAGTGTATGTTTACTTTCGTTTCTAGCTTCCGGGCTCTGCGTGTCAGCTTTCCAAAGCCCTTCTCCGTGCCAGAAGGGATGAATTCCTGCGTCGTTCTCGGAGCGCTTGCCTGGTTTCGTTTCGCTGGTCCCCGCCTTCCCTCCCTCCCTCCCTCCCTCCCTCTCACCCTCCGGGGAGCTGGGGATCTCGCTTGTGGCACTGTGGGCGTCTCCGTGGAATTCCCCGCGCCCCCCCATGGCCTGGAATCGCGTCCCCTTCCAGGCAGCCTCCCGGCGGCATCTTGCCAGCTACCCCCGCCCCCGTGTGCTGCCGGGGATCGGGACGCGCCGTGGCGTGTCGTGTCGTGTCGGGCAGGGAGCTAGCTCCGAGGCGGACCCCTCGGGTCCGCGCGGGACGCCCGCCCCGCTCCGGGAGGAGCTCGGGCGTTTGGGCGGCCTGGCGCTCCGGCGTCCTCGGTGGCCGGCCGGCGACCGGGATCCGGCCCGGGGACGTTCGAGCCGGTTGTCGGGCGCCACCTGGCGGCCGCTTTTATATTGTCCCTTCCCTCCGGAGCTCCGGCGACCTTGTCGAGGGCTGTGACTCAGCCGCCGGGCCCGAAGCAGAGTTCCGGGAGGCGAGCCACGCTGGTGCTGGCAGCCCCGGTGGCGCCGAGGCGTAGGCACCTCCTGCTGTCGCCTGAGATTGGGCCTGCAGATCTATGGGGCTGTGACTGCCGCCGCGCTCCCGAGCCGGGGCGGAGGGGCCGCCTGGCCGGGTCGACCAGCATGCGCCCGTGCGCCTCCGGCTGCGGGAACCCATGTCGGGTCGTGCCGCCGCGGTGGGAGAGGAGAGGGTCTGCCGCGCCCGGAGCGCCTGGGACTTGGTGGCCCGGCCTTCTCCTGGGCCGCCCTTGGGAGCGTTCGTTCCCCGACCCCCCCCACCTCCCTTCCCGGTGCCCCCGCGTCCCGCTCCGGAGGTGGGGACCGGCTCGGGCCGAGCGTTGAGGCTGGTGGAGGCCGCCACGGGCTCGGTGGTGGACGCGCGTGCGTCCCAGTCGTCAGATTCTTTCGGACCGATGGTTTTCCGAGCCGGACTCCAGAGGTGAGGACCGGCCTGGGCCGCCAGCAGTGACCCGGAGAGGCTGGCCCGGGCCTGGGTGCGTTGCCCCGTGGGCTCCGGGCGTCTCCCTGGAGAAATGGGTTCAAGTCCCGATGGGTCCGGAGACGTGGACGGACCGGCCCCTGCTCGCGCAGGTGGCCGGCGAGGGTGCACCCGGCCTGTCAGCGTGCCCGCGTGGGTCCCGGTCGTCGGACGCGACTTTGTCTCCCCCCTCCGCCCTCCACCCCGAGTCCGGGCCGGGAGGTGGGGACTGGCGCGAGCCCTACTGGGTGGCCCGGGGAGGGGCTCCTGGGCCCGGGCGTGGTCCCTCATGGGGCCCGCTCATCGGAGGCGGCTCGGAGGGGTGCTGAGTTTCTTTCTTGGAACCAAGTCCTGGCCCGGAGACTCGGATGGACCAGTCCCTGCCCGCGTGGGGGGACCGGGGAGGGCATCCCCAGCCCGCTCCCTCTCCCCCGTGTCCCCGGCCCACTCTGCCACCCCTCCATCCCCGGGTCGACCAGGTGGCCTCGGGCGCTCCGGGGCAAGTGTGGATGGGGAAGTGTTGGGGGCACGTGGCCGGACCGAGGTTCCGGGGGCCCCCGTGAACCTCGTGGGTGGGCCCCGCTGTCGGGCGCGATGATTTTTTTCGCCGGAAATGGGGCCTTTTTGCCACCAGATAGGTGCTGACACGGTGTTCTTCTGCGTCTGTCGCCGATAGACGCTGGGGCTCCGGACGCGGGCAGGACTCCGGGCTGGGGGAGGCTGTCTGATGACCGGCTCGGTCCTTGCCACTTGAGCTGCCTGCTTGGGCCTGCGTGCCGGCTCTTGCGTGCGCGTCCGGCTGCCCCGACCCGCGGTGCCGCCTCCGGCCGCTGGCTGAGCCCGAGGGCGGCGGGGCCAGGTGGCGTTGGGTGCTCGACCCTGTGCGCTGCCCCCGCTGCAGGCACCCGGTGGTGAGTGGCCGGCACGACCCCACCCCACAGGCTCTGTGCCCCGTGTCAGGCGTTCTCGTCCTGGGGTGGTTGGCTGCTCTTGCCCGAGAGGAAGGGGCGCCGGTGAGGCGGAAGCGGGCCTCAGTGTGACGGGTCCTCGCCGTGCCTCCCCTGCGGGCCTCTCCCGCCGTGGCTTTAGGCTGGGTGGGTCAACCGATTGATGTGGTGGTGCCACGCTCTGCCGGGCTGGGCCTAAGCCGTGCCAGACGAGGGACGGACGTTCCTGGGGGACGGGACCGCTCTTCTCGTTCTGTCCGCGGGCTCCTCGCCTCTCTTCCGCCCCGCCTGCCGGGGTGTGCGGAAGGCAGGGGTGCGGCCTCCGGCCCTGAACCCGCGGTCTCCCGCCCCCGCCTCCCAGCGTGGGCGCGGGGACCGGGGTCCTCGGACGCAGCAGACGCTCTCGCTTTGCCTCCTTGGCGTACGCCTCGCGAGCGGCCCTCCCCGCGGCGGGGAGGGCCGCCCCGCCGCCACGCTGCGCGCCCCCGTCGGTGTGCGAGCGTGCCTCGCCTGGCCCTCCGTGGTGCTCCTGGAGCGCTCCAGGTCGTCCCTCAGGTGCCCGAGGCCGAGCGGTGGTGTTGTTCCCCTTTCCCAGCGTGTCCCTCGGGTCTCTGCCACCGTGGCATGTGCCGTGAGCGGCTCTCTCTTGGGGGGGGGTCGAGACGGTAAGGGAGGTGCGCCCGCCTGTTCCCCCCCCGGTGGTGGGGTCAGGGGCCGCCTCGTTGTGCTGGTCCTCAGCGGCGTGCCGCGGGGGGCTGAGCTTGGCTGAGCGCACGCCCCGTGTGGCCCCCGCTACGTGGGGGGCTGCGCGCGGGCGTGGGAGCGATCGTGGGGGCCGGGGCCTGTGAGAGAGGGGGCTGTGTCACGCATCTTGGGCGTGCTCCCCCTCGAGGGCCCGAGGGGCGAGCCCAAGGGCAGCAAGCCTACCGAGGTCGTGCCCCAGCCCTGGCCGCGAACGCTCCTGTGGGCCGTGTGCTTACCCATACCGCAGACTCCCTCCCCTCCCGCCTACTGGAGGGGGGTGCAGGCAGCTCACGGAAGCGCCTCTGTGGGCCCGAAGGGGAGGTGATGAGTGGGGCATGACACACCCATTCTGTCCATTCAACAGAGGGTCAGGGATACAGCAGACCCCAGAGAGGGACAGCAGACCCCAGAGAGGGGCAGCAGCCCGGCCGGCCACTGGGTCTCCATGTCTCAGGCTTCCCGGGGAACCTCCCCCCCTTCTCCCCACCTCCCCCCACATTCCGCCACCCACCTTGGTGCATTTAGAATGGCTCCAATTGTAAATAGATGCTGGTGGGAAGATTTCTACAGGTTACCTGCAATGGCTGACCTGTCATGCTTGTAACCCTGGGAGAGAACAATTCTCTTTGTCCCCAGAGGCGTCAGACCTCCTCTCTCAGGAACCCCTGAACCCCGGCCATTGGACTTCACTCCACTGCCACGTAGTATGGGTCCTCCAAACGTTCCTGTGACGGTGAGTATGGTTTCCATGTGGGTTGAAGCCTCCCCTTGCTGCAAGCCTTCTGTCCTCACCATGGCATAGAGACGGTTAAAAAAAATTGTGTTTGCCACTTTGGGTATACCTTCCACAGCCTGCAGTGACCAAGGCACCCACTTCGCTGGGCAAGTCCTATGAGCCTTCACAAAAGCTCTTGCAAACTTCTTGGGACCATCACTTTTCCAGTCACACTCAATCATCAGGCAAGATTGACACGGCCGATGGGAAAACTGGACTCCGAGAAGAAAGAGTGACCTACGTGGGGCTGAATGAACTGAGGGCTAGGATGATAGTGTGTGTATGACTACTTGTCTACAATAGGACTGATTGGGGAAGCCGGGGTGGGGGGCAGGGTGCGGATACCTTAGGAGCTTGGGATGAACATATACACATTCCTATACATAAAGTGGATAATCAACAAGCTCTTACGACTTGGCACAGGAAACTATACTCAATACTTTGTAATAACCTATAAGAGAAAAAAAATCTGAAACAGAATCTATCTATATCTATCTATCTATCTATCTATCATCTATCTATCTACCTATCTTTCTATCTAAATCACTGTGCTGTACACCTGAAACTGCACGACATTATAAATGCTTCAATTATTTCAAACAGAAAAGAATCTCCTAACCTGAGTGAGAGAGAGAGAGAGAGAGAACAGGACGGATTGTGAAATCTTTTCTTTGCCAGCTACAAGGGAAAATGAAAACAAACAAAATCCAATTTATTTTAAAAGTTGGACATCCATTTGGTGACTTGTACCCTTGTCAGCAAAATGGAATCACTTCTCTTTTTCTCCCTACCTGCTCCGTCCAGAATTCAGAAACTCTCCGTGAGGCTCCTTATTTCTTTGGCAAGAGAGTCACTTGCATGCGTTCCTTAGAGGCCCACGTTACGTTTCCATAAAACGGGAATACACACTTGTGGATATGAGATTCTGGTGCTATTCATTTTCCTTAGGGTGCTGCTTTTCACCTGAAAACCGGACTGGATCCTGAAGTCTTTCAAGTTGCCCCCAATATCGGGCTACAACTCTCTCCATGAATGTTTCCCACTTTCGCCCAGCCCACCCTTTTGACTTGGCATCACTGACAACGAAAACGGCCCTTTGCCTGAAGCCCTACAGACCGAAGCTGGAGGACTTGGTGAAAACTTTAGAGACATGGCCACCACAGCTCCTATGGAAACCATCCTGGTGCCTGTTTCTGTGAGAGCCACTCTGAAAGTCGAACCAAACACCCATCATCACAGCCATTTCAAACTGCTAAAGTTGCTTCCACCCTAACATCTACAAATCTTCTTCACTGACACCGCCCCCCACACGCTCCCCCCCCTCCACTGGTTTATAATCGGCCCCTGGCGACTTGGGAAGGAGCGAGCGGTGGAGAAGCAGGCGGGGGCGGGGGCGGGGGCGGGGTGGGGCGGGACCAACAGACAGTAGCCGCTGCCTGCCTGCCTGCCTGCCTGCGGGGCTGAGACCTGAGGGCTGCGGGCCACGCTGGTTTCTGCAACTCAATCCCTTCCAGGAAGCACCTGTGATGACTACTTGGCAGGGAATGGTCAAAGCTGAACTCTCTTGGCCTATTTCTGAAAAAGGCCTGAGTCTCAGCTACGACAGATTTTCTGGATTTCTTGGCCCATGCACGGACCCGCACCCTCCCATCCTGTCAGATCCTTTGTACCCACACCTCCCCTGGGAGAGTTCTTTGGCCTCGTCTGGAACATGAACAAGCAAAACCAAACACAGTGTGACATAATGTATTGGTCTTTATTGAAAAGAAACATGCTCCTCTCGCACACCTGAGGGCAGGAAGCAAAGGCAAGTTCTCAGCAGGATGGGGGACAGGGAACCCGAACCGAGGCTGGTCAGCAGTGGCCCCCTGCCCCCCACCGCCCCGCCCCCTGATCCCCGTCTCTCCCAGGCCCACGAGGGGCCTCCCTTCCCCGCCTCTCTCTGTGCCCCTCGTCTCCAGCTCCCCCAGCCCAGCTTCTGCACCCCACCCCCCCATCCCCGGCCCCGGGAAGGGGAGGCATGTCTGTCCCAGCTCCAGTTCTGATATTTCACTTGTGAAACTTCCCTAGGCCCAGGTGCCAGCTTGCCGTCCTGCTGCTTCATGTCCGTCTCTATCAGCCATGCCCAAAGGGCACGTGAAATTATGGACAGCAAATAGCACACCTAGAGGGTGTGTGTGTGGGGGTGGGGTGTGGTGTCCCTTCTCCAGGAAGCAGTGAGGGAACAAAAGGAGGCCTGGGGGAAGGAGTCCTGGGTGCCTATCATCGCGCCCCCGCCCCCCCACCACCCCGCAGCGCACCATTCGTTTCCATCTCCGCATCTGAAGGACACGTAGTCCTCGTTGAAGCAACTTGATGAGGATTCCCCTCCTAATGACGTGACAGAACCTATGAAGAACTGCACTCCTTGAATCCATAAATGCTAACAGGATCCAAGGAGTTTTCCATCAATGGCCGAAAAAGAAATGGTCCTGAACATAATAACTGCCAAGTATTCCTCTAGACGGAGGCATCATTCACTTTTTCTTTTTTTAACTTATTTTCTTTTTATGTTTTACAATAAACTGTATATATTTAGAGTGTACAATTTGGTACCCCAATCTTCCAATTCATTCCCCCCCAACCCTCCCCACTTTCCCCACTTGGTGTCCATATGTTTGTGCTCTACATCTGTGTCTCTATTTCTGCCTTGCACACCAGTTGATGTGTACCATTTTTCTGCAGTCCACATATATGTGTGAATATACAATATTTGTTTTTCTCTTTCTGACTCACTATCTTTCACTTGTTAACAACAGTAACGACGATGACGCCGACGACAAGGACAAGGATAAGGACCGGAAAAACAACAACAGAGAGAGCACTGGGCGAGTTTTCCACTTCTTAAAGGAAGGAGGCCGTGTTCCCAGGCAGGTTGGCTCAGCTGCACAGTTTCCTCCGGTGACTATTCCTGGGGGCACCGTCGAGGTGATGCACGAAACACACAGGAGGAGGCCTTCTTGAATGTCCTGCCCAGGAAATGGGGACATGATTCCAGCAGTGGCAATGGCTGCCCTTCTCTTTAGGGTGACACACGGGCCTGATGGCACTGGGCAAACCCTCCCCTCCCTCCCTCCCTCCCTCCCTCCCACCTTCCTTCCTTCCTTCCTTCCTTCTTGAGGCTCTTGGCCTCCCCACTTTAAGGAAGAGCCCAGGGCCCAGCAGAAAAGACCTTCTGCTGATCCTTGCCAGGGGGCTCTCATTTTACACACTTGAATAGGATCAGTAGACACCGTCATCCCATGAGAAGCAGACAATATCATCTAAAAGCCTACTTTCCTGGTGTCTCAGCGTGCAGGGCTCCTCCTTCTCAGGGATCTTGCGCTCTGTAGGGATAATTCACATGCTGGGGGAGTAGGTTCCCAATAGCATCTTATGAAATGGATTACAGGATGTCTTCCTTTGAAAAAGATAAAGATTATTTGGGAAAGTTATTCATATGAAGCACATGGATGATATCCTCTCTGATCTATATATTAGAGTTGACCGTTGAACAACCAACATGGGGGATTAGGGGGGCCGACCCCACACACACCATTGAGAACCCATGCATAACTTCACAGTCCAAGCTCTGTATCGGGGCTTGCACCTCTGAGTACTCAGCAACCAGAGATCCTGCAGTGCCATAGTGCACAGCTATGGAAAACATCCCCTTATGAGTCACACACACACACACACGCGTGCGTGCGTGTGCGTGCTCGAGCGCAGACATCTCAACTTTGTTACACAAGAGTTAGTGGTGTTCGAATAATCTTAGAAGTGACGACTGCTGTCTGATGAAATCAATGGATCGATCAATCAATCTATGACACTACACTTTGTATTTCCTAGTTTCAAAATGATTTGGAATTTGGCTCCTTAGAAGTTTAGCTTGGTCCTTCAAGGACAGTGTCAGTCAGAGAGAAAATAACATTTCTTCAAATCATGGAAGTGAAATAGTCCTGGACGCTTATGTGAAACATTAACAGAATTTTTCTTCTTTATTTTATAAGATAACTGGAATTAGGAAGAAAATCTCCTCGTGAAAAACCAGGTGCTACCTTTCCTTGACTGACGATCGAAGAGGAGAAAGCATTTTCTGGGCCCATGCAACTTGAGAGAAGTTCTAACTTTTCTGGAAAAGAAAGATTCCCACCCTCCCCTTGCTCGGCCATGCTAGAAACCTTCCCCTGCCCCAAACTCTGACGTGTCCCCTTGTTTGGCCTCACTGTGTGTCGTCCGTGGGCACGGGAACACACTTGCATTCCGTAACAGGAGAGCCTATGGAGAAAAGATCTCTGGCCACTTTCATGGGATCTGCATTGCTGGCTAGGTAAACCTAAGACATCAAAAGAAGTGCCTTGGAACACATGCTCCTCCCACACTGGTCACCTCATAGGATTCCTAAATGACTCTGGTTCAGCACTCACTCGACTTGGCTGTGTTTCTGTGCTTCCTGACCTAAAGGATCTATCTGGATATGCCACCCAATAGAAGCTGAAATAAATTCACTTTGGATGTGTGTGAATGCCGTTCATACAGAGAGTGGGGACTGCAGGGAGCTCTTGTGGATAAAGAAAAATGGGGGAACACATGTAGGCGACAGCACATAAAGTATAGAAAGATACACGAAGGTTTCCTTCGTTCGCGGGTTGGGAAGGGGGAACGACAGAACATTCCCTGCTTCTACTCCACGCACGCATGCACGCAGGCAGGCAGGCAGGCAGGCAGGCAGGCAGGCAGGCACCGGAGTGGGGTGGGGTGGGGGGAGCTGGCTCCTTACCCCACCCACCAGGGACGCGTGCGCGTTTAAAGAGACCAGGAGGAACGTGGTGGCGGTGGCGATGAGGAAGGAGGACCACGTTCAAGGTGTGGATTTGCGGTGAGGGCTACGTGAGGTGACTAAGAACTCGGTGCAGTGAGCGGCCCATACAAGGACAGAAGCGATGGTCCCCTAATGCTTGCAGGGCCTGGCCAGGAGCATGAACGGGAGCCCATGTCCCCAGGTTGGCATCATGACACTAGTTCATCCCTGTGAAACAGGATGTGTTTTCTGTGTTCTCCTGTCTTGACAAACACACGTCTTTACCTGTGTCTCCGTACAACGACGGTCTCTGCGTGACAGTCGGCAGAACATCCCCAGGGACAATTATCACAGAGACCTGAGGTTCTGCTTGGCTGGCAATGCTTGTGTGAATACTGCAGTGAGATACAGACAGACAGACAAACAGACAGACAGACACACACACACACACACACACACACACACACCCCTACCTATAATTATGTGTATTTAATACGATATCTTTATTGATTTTCTGTCTCAGATGACTAATGATGCTGTCAGCCTCATGATTTTCACACAGGGTTTCTGTGTGTGTCCTACTGTCGGGACAACATAGCCGGTCTGTGTCATGGAAACAGAGACACCGTGGGAGTCACAGGAATGAAGACCTCGTTCTAGGAACTGGACCTTCCAGAGGCCTGGGAGCAGCTGGGCAGGGCAGGGCAGGGCTGGGCTGGGCTGCGGAGGAGGGGAGGGGAGGGGAGGGGAGGGAAGGCTGTGGCTCTCAGTCCTCTGAGTGCCCGGTGGCAGTGGCGGAGGTGGCAGTGCCGATGGAGCTGTCAGCGCCCGCAGGGAAAGGTAGCCACCGATGTGCGGGGCCACAGGGGAGACATGGAGAGACTCGGGGGAAGGCACAGCTGTCCCTCGGTGGATCTGCGGCCAGGCAGCCAGGAGTGGCCTGGGTCACTGTCGTCCAGAGGGCACCAGCTGGGAACACTAGCCACACGCAGGGCGGCGGGTGTGTGTGTGTGTGTGTGTGTGTGTGGATGGACAGCCTTCCACCCTGCACCTCTGTGCCCACCTGTCACCATGTGGGATGGCAACAGCCTGCAGAGAGCCTTGGCTGTGGCTTCACTTCCAATGCCTACATCCCATCCAGCGTTCTCTTTGCACCAGCCCTACCCTGGGGTCGCACGGGGAGGGGGAGACTCAGAAAGGCGGTTCCCAGGCTGCCCCCGCATGGAAGTCACATGAGCCTCCGGACATGGCCGTGCCACGTCAAACACACGTCTTGAGGTAGGTCAGACTTTCCATTGTGTTACGGTTTGTTTCCTTGGGAGAAGTTGTGTCTCTTAGGCCAGGAGCAACTGGAATTGTCGGTCAAAGTCCTCAGGCAGCCCTTTGACTTGGAGGCCGAGCACAAGTTTGACACGGTATGTTTCCGGTGACATGGAATTGCAGATGGCCCACGAAGCATGCTCTCGCCAATACTGCCATGCCTGTGGTCTCACAGGGGACGGTCTCCTCGACCGAGATGTCACCATCTCGGGAATCCGCACCTGGAGCGACACGGTGACCTCAGGACGAGCGCCCTGTCTGTGCGCCCCATCCGGATGCGCGTGGACGGGAATGGAGCAGCTCTGGAACGGTGGACGATGCCAGCTCTTGTTCTTCTGCTCTGCTGCCTGCCGTGCACGGCTGTGGAGAGGGACGAGCCGCTGTGGAGAGGGATGAGCCGAGTCCAGTGTCTCTGAACCCACCCCAAGCAAAGAGGAGCAGGAAAGTGGGTGTGGGCCCCTCCCTCGTGTGTGGCCAGGATCCTGTGCGGAGGGAGAGTCCCTGGCCCTCCCTCTGAGAGGAAGGTGCGAGAGGTGGATCGGCGGCGTCTTTCCTCGGGGCCCCAGAGCTTCTGCGGCTCCGATCTCCCCTCTTCACAGTTCTAGTTGGCGCCCGCCCCAGCACAACCTACCTGAGAGCTTCCCTGGTATCCGGAAGTGATGGCTTTGTGTTTTGAGGACGGAAGGGGAGAAAGAGCTGAGCAAAGCTTTTCCCTGGAACCTGAGTGTCTATGGGTGTGTCTGGCCCATCACCAGCGAGCGCGCTGAGTGCCACTTCCTGAGGGCAGGTGCTCTTTAAGGAAAGTATGGCTTCGTATCTTTGTTACACGCAGGCCCTTCTAGAATGTGGAGCGAGTTTCTCAAGAATCCCAGCAGAATCCCAGGTGCTGTGGAGGCTAGGGCCTCAAAGGTCCGGCTCCATCCCCTCTCTCCATCCTGGCCTGGCCTGGCCTGGCTGGGCCCCTAAGGACCCTGCTGGCCTCTAGAGTGGCCCCTGCTTCTCGGTTGGTTTCCATGCTGCTGCTCACAGAGCAATCTTCTCCAAAGGCAGCCGATCGCCGTATTCCTTCGTGGAGCTCTGGCACGGCTCTCCTTGGCTTGGATGATAGCATGAGAGGACTGACAAGCTGAGTCCTTCCTCCAGGGCTGACCTTTTACAAACTCCGCCTTGAAGAGGGGTAAAGTCAGCATGTCATTCTCACGTGTAAGATGGGACCCGAGGGGCCAGTTCCTAGCTCTACCACTTGGGAAAGTGGGGGACTCTTCCGTCAAGGAAACGGAGAGCTCATACTTGATGGTGCAGTTGTCAGAAGCCTTTTTCTAAGCCTCCCCTGGCCCCACTGTGTCAGAAAGACGTGTCCCTCCACCTGCCGGGGACTTGATGAAGGAGAGTCACTCTGGTAGAAGTACCCGAAGCTCGATGACTTCACTGCCGTCTCCCTTTCTCTGGCACGGGCCCGCCCCTGGAGGAGCCCTGTCTTCGCCTAGCCGTGACGGCACCGCTCAGGTGAGCTGGAGACAGGACCCCAATGAGGGCAGGTGGATGGGAGCCTGTTCAAAATGACCTACACACCCAATCTGCCGTAGACATGGTCCACAGATCGTGGACGTGCCTGTGCCCCCAAAGACATCCGTGTGGCCCCGGGCATCCAGCAGCCATCTTCTCCATGTTCGCCTGACCTGTGCTCTCGCTCTTTTCTCCAGAGCACTCGCCTGATGATTCGTGGGGAATGAAACCCCCAGCTGGCAGGAGCCAAATGATCTTCCCAACACAAGGGAAAAGAAGAGGTGGGGTCCCGCATCCCTCCAATGTGTCTGTGCCTAAGAATGAGTTTCTAAGAAATCTCATCCTCCTTTAGCTCCCTTAACTCTCCCCCGCCCCCCCCACCCGCACCCCCGGCGCCCGCCAGCCCGGGCCATAGTATAGTTACTTTCCCAGATTTCCCTCCCCTCCTCAGCAGAACCGAAGAGATTGTAGGTGTTGCCACTTCTCTGAGTCTTTCTTTGCTTTCTTAGGAGGGCTGCCCCATGTCACGTAAAACTTGGAAGACATACACGCGTGAGCATCTCTCCTTGTGATTCTAACCCAGGGAAGAGCATTTAAAAATCGAAAGGAGGCAAACTAGGGTTCAGGCACCCAGAGTTGAGCCGGGTGGCCACTGGGAAGAGAGTTCCAGACGCCTTCCTGTTTGGGGGAGGGGGAAATCTCCCCCTCTGCCCCTCTTGAGTCCTCGTGGCTGGACTCATCCTAACATGGACTCAAGGCAGGCGGATAGAGGAAGCGGGGAGCGGGAACACGTGTTCGTTTGTTGTTGTTGTTGTTGTTGTTGTTGTTTTACCTTCTAGCCCTGAGAAGTGCTGAGGCGGGCAGCTTTTCGACTGTGTAGACCAAGGACAGTACATGTGTGAGACAGGGATCAGACCGAGAGACTTAGCTTTCGGGTGTGCCCTGAGGGAAGGAAGAATCTAAACAGAGTTTGGGCTTGGGGGGGTCCCTGAAAGAAGTCACAGTGTTTGTCTCCCTAGGCTTCTCGGCCCCAATGAATTCCCTACTTTGGGGATCGGAGCGTCCTCCTAACTCCAGGTGCAGATGCAGGGAGTGCGCCTTTCACCCCGAGAGAGAGATGGATGTCTCGCTTTCAGGGAGACACAAAGGAGAGCCCGAGGGTCCCTCTTGTGTTGGCCGCCTGCTTGAGGTCACCGTCACGCCAAATGATCACTGTGCCACGGAGGTGCATTTTGGCGTGGCCTATCCTGGGCTCCACAGCCACCTCCCTGAGAACGGGTATGGTCAGAACCGTAGGAAGCTCAAGGGCGCCGCCAGCCGCTTTCAAAAACGTATCTGTCAGCACCTGCTGGCTGCAACCGCGAGGTTTCCAAGTGCCCTCCGCATATTCTCCCCCTCCCCGCAACGACCTCATCACTTCCAATCCTGGCGAACAATGTATGGAACCTTTGCTGGGGTTTTCGTTTGTTTCTCTTTTGTGGGGTTCTCTCTCTCTCTCTCTCTCTCTCTCTCTCTCTCTCTCTGTCACATGCACTCTGATGTTCGGGGCCTAATGGGAGAAATGAAATCAAGCGAGGGGTTTTGCCCTCAGGTTGCCTTGGTCTCGGTTGACTTGTGTGCGCTGAGAAAGACGGCCTTTACTGAAGGCCCTGCACAGACTTTTTGACACCCCCGATCCATGGAATCCTGAAGCTGTGGAACCTAGAAATCTTTCAGTCTCCTTTTGATTTGGAAATCTTCTCCTTGACAGAAAGAAGCCCATTTAAAAGAGAAAAAGAAAAAGTGGAACTGCATGAGCAGATCGGTTTTTAGATCTCAGCCGGGCGGCTGCCCGGTTCTCTGGGGAGAACTGTCTTCATCTTGCAAATCTGTACACACAGCCCACAGTGGCCTGGGATGGAGGCCAGTGGACTGGATTGGGCAGAACCTGAGACCAGAGGAAAGAGAAAAAAAATAAGAAAAATGGTGGTGGTGGTTGGGGGGAGGGGGAAGAGGTCTGCTTTGAAAAATAGGAACTGCTGGCAGGGCTCCCTCACCCCCACCCCCCCCACCCCAAAGTAGGACTGTGTATCCAGGCGTAGAAATGATACTGTGCCAAGAAGGCAAGCGCTGTTGAGACTGCTGTTCCTATGATGTTACAAACCGAAAGCGATGCTTTCTGGTCGAGGCTCTCCATGACAATCTACTATAGCAAATCATAGGTTGGCTGTTTTGGACGTTCTCTGCAGTTTTCATTGGGAGTGAGGAAGAGCCGTTTGTACATGTTTTGATACAATGTTTTGAATGCTGTGGGGACCATGGTATGTTTCCGCCGTGGATGAACAAGGTTGCTTTTCCAGCTTCCGCTTGCATGGTCATTCCTGGTCCTGACGACCCCCCCCCCCCCGGCCCCCAAGTGAGGGAGGCCTGTGTGTCTTTGTGTCCATTTAGAAGGGTTGGTGCTTGATGCCAGCATGATATCCAAATCTTGATTTTGGACTTACCAAACTACTGTTGGGAGTTTGTTTCTTGTCTTAATCTCCCTTAACTCTTGCAGTCACCTGAGTGTCCAGTCTTGATCTCGCGTCTCTCTCTGGCCTCTGTCTCTGTCTCTCTCGCTCTTTCCTTTTGTTGATTTCTTCAAGGCAAGCCATCTTTTTCCTCCTCCTCCTCCTCCTCTCCTCCTCCCCCTCCTCCTCCTCCCCCACCACCCTCCCTCTTCCTCTTCCTCCTTTCTCTGCCCCCCTCCCCCCTCCCTCCCTCCTCCCCCGCCCTTTTAAAAATTGAAGTCTAACAGACTGACAAGAGTATATTGGTTTTCAAGTGTATACCCTAGCGAGTGGCTATGTTTACACATGGCCCAGGGATCTCCGTGATAAGTCTCGTTACTGTCTGTCACCATTCGATGTCATGACAGTAGGATGGACTCTATTCCGCCTGCTGTACATGACATCCTGCGAGTGCGTTGTTTATTTCATAACTAGAAGTGGGCACCGCTTCCTCTCCCTCACCTATTGCACTCGTCTCCCTCTTCCCCCCTCCCTCCCTCCTCTGGCCACCCCCCATTTGTTCCTTTTAGGTGTCGATGAACCTGTTTGCGGTTCCTTCTTTGTGTTCATGTGTGTGTATTGCTGTGCACGTTCTTCACAGACATGATAGTCTCGCGACCTGAGGTATCTTGTGTAGTGCAATGCCCTCTGGGTCTCTCCATGTTTCCGCGGATGGCAAGACCCTCATTCCCTGGTAGGGTTGAGTCATAAACGTGCGTGCGCCTGTGTGTGACTAGGTAGAGACGTATGCACACAGAGAGTGCTATCGGTATGTCCCTAACTATGGCTACATAGGGATAGGTGTGGATACACATACACGTGTGTGTATGTGTCACCCTCACCCCCTCGGTGGGCACGTAGTGGAGTTGCTGGGTCATGTGGTAGTTGTTGGTGCAGTGCTTTCAGGGACTTCTGTGCTGTTTCCGTAGTGTCATCTGTTGTCGGGGAGCCATTCTGTCAGGCACCAGGTGATATCTCTGAGTCCTCCAGCATGACATGGTGGTGGTCTCTCTCAGCGTGAAAAATAGGTGTCCCGTCAGGAGCCACTTTCCTCTGCCGTTTGGAACTTGCTGTCGTGATTCCAGATCCTGGCCTGGCCGTGTATGCTTGTGCAGAGAAATGCCAGCGCTTTTTATCATACCCTCCATTTAAAAAAAAAATTGTTCTGTATTTGATGGGCTGCGTTGGGTCTTTTTTTTGCTGTGCGTGGGCTTTCTTTCCGTTGCGGTGAGTGGGGGCTCCCCTTCGTTGTGGTGCGCAGGCTCCTCATTGCCAGTGGCTTCTCTTGGTGCGGAGCACGGGCCTCCAGGCACGGGGGCTTCAGGAGTTGCGGCACATGGGCTCAGTCGTTGTGGCTCACGGGCTTCGTTGCTCTGCGGCATGTGGGACCTTCCTGGAGCAGGGATCGAACCCGTGTCCCCTGCAGTGGCGGGCGGATTCTTAAGCAGTGCGCCAGCTAGGCAGCCCCAGTTGTTTCTTGTATTTCAGGGAAAGGTTTCCTTTGGCTTTCGGTTTTGTCCCCGCCCCCACCCCCCAAGAAAGGTACTGTTGGTTGCTTTGTTGACAGTGGAAAACTGTGTTGCGGTTGCTGTTGGAGTGGTGGGGGTCGTCGTCCTTGTTGCTTTGTTTCCTTTGTGGGCATTGTTTTCTGTTGGTTTTTTCTGGCTTTGTTTCCTTGTGGATGAAAATGCCTGGTCTTGGTCTGCTCTGTTCAGGCCTCCTGCCCGTTTTCCCCATCGGGTTGCTTGTTCTGGGGGGCTGCGTTGCATGAGGCCTTGCTCTGTTTTGGACAGGAACCTCTTATGGGACATGCTTGAGGTTTTCAGATGCGTGTGTGTGTGTACGTGTACACGTGTGTGTGTCTGTACGTGTACACGTGTGCATACACGTACATATGTGTGTGCCTTTACGTACTCCTTGAAGGGCCACAGCAGTCCCAGAGCTTGACTTTGACTTTTTGGTAGTTTGGCTTGGTTTGATTTTGGTGGGACGACAGGTCACTGTGAACCTTTGCTGTAAATCTCTCTCTCACATGCACGCGCGTGTGCGCGCGCGCACACACGCACGCACGCACACTCACCACGTTGCATTGTGTAGATGTCCTGGAACGCGGTTTCTTTAGTGGATGGCTGTTGACACGCTGCTCCCCGCCCCCCCGCCCCAGCCCCTGCCCCCGCCCGCCGGTGACTGTGGTCAGTCCGTTTTGAAATCCACGTTCTGACCTCAAGGGCGTGTTCCCCACCCACACACCCATGTGTTCTCTTTGGACTTTGTCGCGGTCTGTGCGGAAATAGATGTTTGTTTCCATTTGTGTGGGGCCAGAGTGTATGTTTACTTTCGTTTCTAGCTTCCGGGCTCTGCGTGTCAGCTTTCCAAAGCCCTTCTCCGTGCCAGAAGGGATGAATTCCTGCGTCGTTCTCGGAGCGCTTGCCTGGTTTCGTTTCGCTGGTCCCCGCCTTCCCTCCCTCCCTCCCTCCCTCTCACCCTCCGGGGAGCTGGGGATCTCGCTTGTGGCACTGTGGGCGTCTCCGTGGAATTCCCCGCGCCCCCCCCCATGGCCTGGAATCGCGTCCCCTTCCAGGCAGCCTCCCGGCGGCATCTTGCCAGCTACCGCCGCCCCCGTGTGCTGCCGGGGATCTGGACGCGCCGTGTCGTGTCGTGTCGTGTCGGGCAGGGAGCTAGCTCCGAGGCGGACCCCTCGGGGCCGCGCGGGACGCCCGCCCCGCTCCGGGAGGAGCTCGGGCGTTTGGGCGGCCCGGCGCTCCGGCGTCCTCGGTGGCCGGCCGGCGACAGGGATCCGGCCCGGGGACGTTCGAGCCGGTTGTCGGGCGCCTCCTGGCGGCCGCTTTTATATTGTCCCTTCCCTCCGGAGCTCCTGCGACCTTGTCGAGGGCTGTGACTCAGCCGCCAGGCCCGAAGCAGAGTTCCGGGAGGCGAGCCACGCTGGTGCTGGCAGCCCCGGTGGCGCCGAGGCGTAGGCACCTCCTGCTGTCGCCTGAGATTGGGCCTGCAGATCTATGGGGCTGTGACTGCCGCCGCGCTCCCGAGCCGGGGCGGAGGGGCCGCCTGGCCGGGTCGACCAGCATGCGCCCGTGCCCCTCCGGCTGCGGGAACCCATGTCGGGTCGTGCCGCCGCGGTGGGAGAGGAGAGGGTCTGCCGTGCCCGGAGCGCCTGGGACTTGGTGGCCCGGCCTTCTCCTGGGCCGCCCTTGGGAGCGTTCGTTCCCCGACCCCCCCCACCTCCCTTCCCGGTGCCCACCGCGTCCCGCTCCGGAGGTGGGGACCGGCTCGGGCCGAGCGTTGAGGCCGGTGGAGGCCGCCACGGGCTCGGTGGTGGACGCGCGTGCGTCCCAGTCGTCAGATTCTTTCGGACCGATGGTTTTCCGAGCCGGACTCCAGAGGTGAGGACCGGCCTGGGCCGCCAGCAGTGACCCGGAGAGGCTGGCCCGGGCCTGGGTGCGTTGCCCCGTGGGCTCCGGGCGTCTCCCTGGAGAAATGGGTTCAAGTCCCGATGGGTCCGGAGACGTGGACGGACCGGCCCCTGCTCGTGCAGGTGGCCGGCGAGGGTGCACCTGGCCTGTCAGCGTGCCCGCGTGGCTCCCGGTCGTCAGACGCGACTTTGTCTCCCCCCTCCGCCCTCCACCCCGAGTCCGGGCCGGGAGGTGGGGACTGGCGCGAGCCCTACTGGGTGCCCCGGGGAGGGGCTCCCGGGCCCGGGCGTGGTCCCTCATGGGGCCCGCTCATCGGAGGCGGCTTGGAGGGGTGCTGAGTTTCTTTCTTGGAACCAAGTCCTGGCCCGGAGACTCGGATGGACCGGTCCCTGCCCGCGTGGGGGGACCGGGGAGGGCGTCCCCAGCCCGCTCCCTCTCCCCCGTGTCCCCGGCCCACTCTGCCACCCCTCCATCCCCGGGTCGACCAGGTGGCCTTGGGCGCTCCGGGGCAAGTGTGGATGGGGAAGTGTTGGGGGCAGGTGGCCGGACCGAGGTTCCGGGGGCCCCCGTGAACCTCGTGGGTGGGCCCCGCTGTCGGGCGCGATGATTTTTTTCGCCGGAAATGGGGCCTCTTTGCCACCAGATAGGTGCTGACATGGTGTTCTTCTGCGTCTGTCGCCGATAGACGCTGGGGCTCCGGACGCCGGCAGGACTCCGGGCTGGGGGTGGCTGTCTGATACCCGGCTCGGTCCTTGCCACTTGAGCTGCCCGCTTGGGCCTGCGTGCCGGCTCTTGCGTGCGCGTCCGGCTGCTCCGACCCGCGGTGCCGCCTCCGGCCGCTGGCTGAGCCCGAGGGCGGCGGGGCCAGGTGGCGTTGGGTGCTCGACCCTGTGCGCTGCCCCCGCTGCAGGCACCCGGTGGTGAGTGGCCGGCACGACCCCACCCCACAGGCTCTGTGCCCCGTGTCAGGCGTTCTCGTCCTGGGGTGGTTGGCTGCTCTTGCCCGAGAGGAAGGGGCGCCGGCGAGGCGGAAGCGGGCCTCAGTGTGACGGGTCCTCGCCATGCCTCCCCTGCGGGCCTCTCCCGCTGTGGCTTTAGGCTGGGTGGGTCAACCGATTGATGTGGTGGTGCCACGCTCCGCCGGGCTGGGCCTAAGCCATGCCAGACGAGGGACGGACGTTCCTGGGGGATGGGACCGCTCTTCTCGTTCTGTCCGCGGGCTCCTCGCCTCTCTTCCGCCCCGCCTGCCGGGGTGTGCGGAAGGCAGGGGTGCGGCCTCCGGCCCTGAACCCGCGGTCTCCCGCCCCCGCCTCCCAGCGTGGGCGCGGGGACCGGGGTCCTCGGATGCAGCAGACGCTCTCGCTTTGCCTCCTTGGCATACGCCTCGCGAGCGGCCCTCCCCGCGGCGGGGAGGGCCGCCCCGCCGCCACGCTGCGCACCCCCGTCGGTGTGCGAGCGTGCCTCGCCTGGCCCTCCGTGGTGCTCCTGGAGCACTCCAGGTCGTCCCTCAGGTGCCCGAGGCCGAGCGGTGGTGTTGTTCCCCTTTCCCAGCGTGTCCCTCGGGTCTCTGCCACGTGGCATGTGCCGTGAGCGGCTCTCTCTTGGGGGGGGTCGAGACGGTAAGGGAGGTGCGCCCGCCTGTTCCCCCCCCGGCGGTGGGGTCAGGGGCCGCCTCGTTGTGCTGGTCCTCAGTGGCGTGCCGCGGGGGGCTGAGCTTGGCTGAGCGCACGCCCCGTGTGGCCCCCGCTACGTGGGGGGCTGCGCGCGGGCGTGGGAGCGATCGTGGGGGCCGGGGCCTGTGAGAGAGGGGGCTGTGTCACGCATCTTGGGCGTGCTCCCCCTCGAGGGCCCGAGGGTCGAGCCCGAGGGCAGCAAGCCTACCGAGGTCGTGCCCCAGCCCTGGCCGCGAACGCTCCCGTGGGCCGTGTGCTTACCCATACCGCAGACTCCCTCCCCTCCAGCCGACTGGAGGGGGGTGTAGGCAGCTCACGGAAGCGCCTCTGTGGGCCCAAAGGGGAGGTGATGAGTGGGGCATGACACGCCCATTCTGTCCATTCAACAGAGGGTCAGGGCTACAGCAGACCCCAGAGAGGAACAGCAGACCCCAGAGAGGGGCAGCAGCCCGGCCGGCCACTGGGTCTCCATGTCTCAGGCTTCCCGGGGAACCTCCCCCCCTTCTCCCCGCCTCCCCCCACATTCCGCCACCCACCTTGGTGCATTTAGAATGGCTCCAATTGTAAATAGATGCTGGTGGGAAGATTTCTACAGGTTACCTGCAATGGCTGACCTGTCATGCTTGTAACCCTGGGAGAGAACAATTCTCTTTGTCCCCAGAGGCGTCAGACCTCCTCTCTCAGGAACCCCTGAACCCCGGCCACTGGACTTCACTCCACTGCCACGTAGTATGGGTCCTCCAAACGTTCCTGTGACGGTGAGTATGGTTTCCATGTGGGTTGAAGCCTCCCCTTGCTGCAAGCCTTCTGTCCTCACCATGGCATAGAGACGGTTAAAAAAAATTGTGTTTGCCACTTTGGGTATACCTTCCACAGCCTGCAGTGACCAAGGCACCCACTTCGCTGGGCAAGTCCTATGAGCCTTCACAAAAGCTCTTGCAAACTTCTTGGGACCATCACTTTTCCAGTCACACTCAATCATCAGGCAAGATTGACACGGCCGATGGGAAAACTGGACTCCGAGAAGAAAGAGTGACCTACGTGGGGCTGAATGAACTGAGGGCTAGGATGATAGTGTGTGTATGACTACTTGTCTACAATAGGACTGATTGGGGAAGCCGGGGTGGGGGGCAGGGTGCGGATACCTTAGGAGCTTGGGATGAACATATACACATTCCTATACATAAAGTGGATAATCAACAAGCTCTTACGACTTGGCACAGGAAACTATACTCAATACTTTGTAATAACCTATAAGAGAAAAAAAATCTGAAACAGAATCTATCTATATCTATCTATCTATCTATCTATCATCTATCTATCTACCTATCTTTCTATCTAAATCACTGTGCTGTACACCTGAAACTGCACGACATTATAAATGCTTCAATTATTTCAAACAGAAAAGAATCTCCTAACCTGAGTGAGAGAGAGAGAGAGAGAGAACAGGACGGATTGTGAAATCTTTTCTTTGCCAGCTACAAGGGAAAATGAAAACAAACAAAACCCAATTTATTTTAAAAGTTGGACATCCATTTGGTGACTTGTACCCTTGTCAGCAAAATGGAATCACTTCTCTTTTTCTCCCTACCTGCTCCGTCCAGAATTCAGAAACTCTCCGTGAGGCTCCTTATTTCTTTGGCAAGAGAGTCACTTGCATGCGTTCCTTAGAGGCCCACGTTACGTTTCCATAAAACGGGAATACACACTTGTGGATATGAGATTCTGGTGCTATTCATTTTCCTTAGGGTGCTGCTTTTCACCTGAAAACCGGACTGGATCCTGAAGTCTTTCAAGTTGCCCCCAATATCGGGCTACAACTCTCTCCATGAATGTTTCCCACTTTCGCCCAGCCCACCCTTTTGACTTGGCATCACTGACAACGAAAACGGCCCTTTGCCTGAAGCCCTACAGACCGAAGCTGGAGGACTTGGTGAAAACTTTAGAGACATGGCCACCACAGCTCCTATGGAAACCATCCTGGTGCCTGTTTCTGTGAGAGCCACTCTGAAAGTCGAACCAAACACCCATCATCACAGCCATTTCAAACTGCTAAAGTTGCTTCCACCCTAACATCTACAAATCTTCTTCACTGACACCGCCCCCCACACGCTCCCCCCCCTCCACTGGTTTATAATCGGCCCCTGGCGACTTGGGAAGGAGCGAGCGGTGGAGAAGCAGGCGGGGGCGGGGGCGGGGGCGGGGTGGGGCGGGACCAACAGACAGTAGCCGCTGCCTGCCTGCCTGCCTGCCTGCGGGGCTGAGACCTGAGGGCTGCGGGCCACGCTGGTTTCTGCAACTCAATCCCTTCCAGGAAGCACCTGTGATGACTACTTGGCAGGGAATGGTCAAAGCTGAACTCTCTTGGCCTATTTCTGAAAAAGGCCTGAGTCTCAGCTACGACAGATTTTCTGGATTTCTTGGCCCATGCACGGACCCGCACCCTCCCATCCTGTCAGATCCTTTGTACCCACACCTCCCCTGGGAGAGTTCTTTGGCCTCGTCTGGAACATGAACAAGCAAAACCAAACACAGTGTGACATAATGTATTGGTCTTTATTGAAAAGAAACATGCTCCTCTCGCACACCTGAGGGCAGGAAGCAAAGGCAAGTTCTCAGCAGGATGGGGGACAGGGAACCCGAACCGAGGCTGGTCAGCAGTGGCCCCCTGCCCCCCACCGCCCCGCCCCCTGATCCCCGTCTCTCCCAGGCCCATGAGGGGCCTCCCTTCCCCGCCTCTCTCTGTGCCCCTCGTCTCCAGCTCCCCCAGCCCAGCTTCTGCACCCCACCCCCCCATCCCCGGCCCCGGGAAGGGGAGGCATGTCTGTCCCAGCTCCAGTTCTGATATTTCACTTGTGAAACTTCCCTAGGCCCAGGTGCCAGCTTGCCGTCCTGCTGCTTCATGTCCGTCTCTATCAGCCATGCCCAAAGGGCACGTGAAATTATGGACAGCAAATAGCACACCTAGAGGGTGTGTGTGTGGGGGTGGGGTGTGGTGTCCCTTCTCCAGGAAGCAGTGAGGGAACAAAAGGAGGCCTGGGGGAAGGAGTCCTGGGTGCCTATCATCGCGCCCCCGCCCCCCCACCACCCCGCAGCGCACCATTCGTTTCCATCTCCGCATCTGAAGGACACGTAGTCCTCGTTGAAGCAACTTGATGAGGATTCCCCTCCTAATGACGTGACAGAACCTATGAAGAACTGCACTCCTTGAATCCATAAATGCTAACAGGATCCAAGGAGTTTTCCATCAATGGCCGAAAAAGAAATGGTCCTGAACATAATAACTGCCAAGTATTCCTCTAGACGGAGGCATCATTCACTTTTTCTTTTTTTAACTTATTTTCTTTTTATGTTTTACAATAAACTGTATATATTTAGAGTGTACAATTTGGTACCCCAATCTTCCAATTCATTCCCCCCCAACCCTCCCCACTTTCCCCACTTGGTGTCCATATGTTTGTGCTCTACATCTGTGTCTCTATTTCTGCCTTGCACACCAGTTGATGTGTACCATTTTTCTGCAGTCCACATATATGTGTGAATATACAATATTTGTTTTTCTCTTTCTGACTCACTATCTTTCACTTGTTAACAACAGTAACGACGATGACGACGACGACAAGGACAAGGATAAGGACCGGAAAAACAACAACAGAGAGAGCACTGGGCGAGTTTTCCACTTCTTAAAGGAAGGAGGCCGTGTTCCCAGGCAGGTTGGCTCAGCTGCACAGTTTCCTCCGGTGACTATTCCTGGGGGCACCGTCGAGGTGATGCACGAAACACACAGGAGGAGGCCTTCTTGAATGTCCTGCCCAGGAAATGGGGACATGATTCCAGCAGTGGCAATGGCTGCCCTTCTCTTTAGGGTGACACACGGGCCTGATGGCACTGGGCAAACCCTCCCCTCCCTCCCTCCCTCCCTCCCTCCCACCTTCCTTCCTTCCTTCCTTCCTTCTTGAGGCTCTTGGCCTCCCCACTTTAAGGAAGAGCCCAGGGCCCAGCAGAAAAGACCTTCTGCTGATCCTTGCCAGGGGGCTCTCATTTTACACACTTGAATAGGATCAGTAGACACCGTCATCCCATGAGAAGCAGACAATATCATCTAAAAGCCTACTTTCCTGGTGTCTCAGCGTGCAGGGCTCCTCCTTCTCAGGGATCTTGCGCTCTGTAGGGATAATTCACATGCTGGGGGAGTAGGTTCCCAATAGCATCTTATGAAATGGATTACAGGATGTCTTCCTTTGAAAAAGATAAAGATTATTTGGGAAAGTTATTCATATGAAGCACATGGATGATATCCTCTCTGATCTATATATTAGAGTTGACCGTTGAACAACCAACATGGGGGATTAGGGGGGCCGACCCCACACACACCATTGAGAACCCATGCATAACTTCACAGTCCAAGCTCTGTATCGGGGCTTGCACCTCTGAGTACTCAGCAACCAGAGATCCTGCAGTGCCATAGTGCACAGCTATGGAAAACATCCCCTTATGAGTCACACACACACACACACGCGTGCGTGCGTGTGCGTGCTCGAGCGCAGACATCTCAACTTTGTTACACAAGAGTTAGTGGTGTTCGAATAATCTTAGAAGTGACGACTGCTGTCTGATGAAATCAATGGATCGATCAATCAATCTATGACACTACACTTTGTATTTCCTAGTCTCAAAATGATTTGGAATTTGGCTCCTTAGAAGTTTAGCTTGGTCCTTCAAGGACAGTGTCAGTCAGAGAGAAAATAACATTTCTTCAAATCATGGAAGTGAAATAGTCCTGGACGCTTATGTGAAACATTAACAGAATTTTTCTTCTTTATTTTATAAGATAACTGGAATTAGGAAGAAAATCTCCTCGTGAAAAACCAGGTGCTACCTTTCCTTGACTGACGATCGAAGAGGAGAAAGCATTTTCTGGGCCCATGCAACTTGAGAGAAGTTCTAACTTTTCTGGAAAAGAAAGATTCCCACCCTCCCCTTGCTCGGCCATGCTAGAAACCTTCCCCTGCCCCAAACTCTGACGTGTCCCCTTGTTTGGCCTCACTGTGTGTCGTCCGTGGGCACGGGAACACACTTGCATTCCGTAACAGGAGAGCCTATGGAGAAAAGATCTCTGGCCACTTTCATGGGATCTGCATTGCTGGCTAGGTAAACCTAAGACATCAAAAGAAGTGCCTTGGAACACATGCTCCTCCCACACTGGTCACCTCATAGGATTCCTAAATGACTCTGGTTCAGCACTCACTCGACTTGGCTGTGTTTCTGTGCTTCCTGACCTAAAGGATCTATCTGGATATGCCACCCAATAGAAGCTGAAATAAATTCACTTTGGATGTGTGTGAATGCCGTTCATACAGAGAGTGGGGACTGCAGGGAGCTCTTGTGGATAAAGAAAAATGGGGGAACACATGTAGGCGACAGCACATAAAGTATAGAAAGATACACGAAGGTTTCCTTCGTTCGCGGGTTGGGAAGGGGGAACGACAGAACATTCCCTGCTTCTACTCCACGCACGCATGCACGCAGGCAGGCAGGCAGGCAGGCAGGCAGGCAGGCACCGGAGTGGGGTGGGGTGGGGGGAGCTGGCTCCTTACCCCACCCACCAGGGACGCGTGCGCGTTTAAAGAGACCAGGAGGAACGTGGTGGCGGTGGCGATGAGGAAGGAGGACCACGTTCAAGGTGTGGATTTGCGGTGAGGGCTACGTGAGGTGACTAAGAACTCGGTGCAGTGAGCGGCCCATACAAGGACAGAAGCGATGGTCCCCTAATGCTTGCAGGGCCTGGCCAGGAGCATGAACGGGAGCCCATGTCCCCAGGTTGGCATCATGACACTAGTTCATCCCTGTGAAACAGGATGTGTTTTCTGTGTTCTCCTGTCTTGACAAACACACGTCTTTACCTGTGTCTCCGTACAACGACGGTCTCTGCGTGACAGTCGGCAGAACATCCCCAGGGACAATTATCACAGAGACCTGAGGTTCTGCTTGGCTGGCAATGCTTGTGTGAATACTGCAGTGAGATACAGACAGACAGACAAACAGACAGACAGACACACACACACACACACACACACACACACACACACCCCTACCTATAATTATGTGTATTTAATACGATATCTTTATTGATTTTCTGTCTCAGATGACTAATGATGCTGTCAGCCTCATGATTTTCACACAGGGTTTCTGTGTGTGTCCTACTGTCGGGACAACATAGCCGGTCTGTGTCATGGAAACAGAGACACCGTGGGAGTCACAGGAATGAAGACCTCGTTCTAGGAACTGGACCTTCCAGAGGCCTGGGAGCAGCTGGGCAGGGCAGGGCAGGGCTGGGCTGGGCTGCGGAGGAGGGGAGGGGAGGGGAGGGGAGGGAAGGCTGTGGCTCTCAGTCCTCTGAGTGCCCGGTGGCAGTGGCGGAGGTGGCAGTGCCGATGGAGCTGTCAGCGCCCGCAGGGAAAGGTAGCCACCGATGTGCGGGGCCACAGGGGAGACATGGAGAGACTCGGGGGAAGGCACAGCTGTCCCTCGGTGGATCTGCGGCCAGGCAGCCAGGAGTGGCCTGGGTCACTGTCGTCCAGAGGGCACCAGCTGGGAACACTAGCCACACGCAGGGCGGCGGGTGTGTGTGTGTGTGTGTGTGTGTGTGGATGGACAGCCTTCCACCCTGCACCTCTGTGCCCACCTGTCACCATGTGGGATGGCAACAGCCTGCAGAGAGCCTTGGCTGTGGCTTCACTTCCAATGCCTACATCCCATCCAGCGTTCTCTTTGCACCAGCCCTACCCTGGGGTCGCACGGGGAGGGGGAGACTCAGAAAGGCGGTTCCCAGGCTGCCCCCGCATGGAAGTCACATGAGCCTCCGGACATGGCCGTGCCACGTCAAACACACGTCTTGAGGTAGGTCAGACTTTCCATTGTGTTACGGTTTGTTTCCTTGGGAGAAGTTGTGTCTCTTAGGCCAGGAGCAACTGGAATTGTCGGTCAAAGTCCTCAGGCAGCCCTTTGACTTGGAGGCCGAGCACAAGTTTGACACGGTATGTTTCCGGTGACATGGAATTGCAGATGGCCCACGAAGCATGCTCTCGCCAATACTGCCAAGCCTGTGGTCTCACAGGGGACGGTCTCCTCGACCGAGATGTCACCATCTCGGGAATCCGCACCTGGAGCGACACGGTGACCTCAGGACGAGCGCCCTGTCTGTGCGCCCCATCCGGATGCGCGTGGACGGGAATGGAGCAGCTCTGGGAACGGTGGACGATGCCAGCTCTTGTTCTTCTGCTCTGCTGCCTGCCGTGCACGGCTGTGGAGAGGGACGAGCCGCTGTGGAGAGGGATGAGCCGAGTCCAGTGTCTCTGAACCCACCCCAAGCAAAGAGGAGCAGGAAAGTGGGTGTGGGCCCTCCCTCGTGTGTGGCCAGGATCCTGTGCGGAGGGAGAGTCCCTGGCCCTCCCTCTGAGAGGAAGGTGCGAGAGGTGGATCGGCGGCGTCTTTCCTCGGGGCCCCAGAGCTTCTGCGGCTCCGATCTCCCCTCTTCACAGTTCTAGTTGGCGCCCGCCCCAGCACAACCTACCTGAGAGCTTCCCTGGTATCCGGAAGTGATGGCTTTGTGTTTTGAGGACGGAAGGGGAGAAAGAGCTGAGCAAAGCTTTTCCCTGGAACCTGAGTGTCTATGGGTGTGTCTGGCCCATCACCAGCGAGCGCGCTGAGTGCCACTTCCTGGGGGCAGGTGCTCTTTAAGGAAAGTATGGCTTCGTATCTTTGTTACACGCAGGCCCTTCTAGAATGTGGAGCGAGTTTCTCAAGAATCCCAGCAGAATCCCAGGTGCTGTGGAGGCTAGGGCCTCAAAGGTCCGGCTCCATCCCCTCTCTCCATCCTGGCCTGGCCTGGCCTGGCTGGGCCCCTAAGGACCCTGCTGGCCTCTAGAGTGGCCCCTGCTTCTCGGTTGGTTTCCATGCTGCTGCTCACAGAGCAATCTTCTCCAAAGGCAGCCGATCGCCGTATTCCTTCCGTGGAGCTCTGGCACGGCTCTCCTTGGCTTGGATGATAGCATGAGAGGACTGACAAGCTGAGTCCTTCCTCCAGGGCTGACCTTTTACAAACTCCGCCTTGAAGAGGGGTAAAGTCAGCATGTCATTCTCACGTGTAAGATGGGACCCGAGGGGCCAGTTCCTAGCTCTACCACTTGGGAAAGTGGGGGACTCTTCCGTCAAGGAAACGGAGAGCTCATACTTGATGGTGCAGTTGTCAGAAGCCTTTTTCTAAGCCTCCCCTGGCCCCACTGTGTCAGAAAGACGTGTCCCTCCACCTGCCGGGGACTTGATGAAGGAGAGTCACTCTGGTAGAAGTACCCGAAGCTCGATGACTTCACTGCCGTCTCCCTTTCTCTGGCACGGGCCCGCCCCTGGAGGAGCCCTGTCTTCGCCTAGCCGTGACGGCACCGCTCAGGGGAGCTGGAGACAGGACCCCAATGAGGGCAGGTGGATGGGAGCCTGTTCAAAATGACCTACACACCCAATCTGCCGTAGACATGGTCCACAGATCGTGGACGTGCCTGTGCCCCCGAAGACATCCGTGTGGCCCCGGGCATCCGGCAGCCATCTTCTCCATGTTCGCCTGACCTGTGCTCTCGCTCTTTTCTCCAGAGCACTCGCCTGATGATTCGTGGGGGAATGAAACCCCAGCTGGCAGGAGCCAAATGATCTTCCCAACACAAGGGAAAAGAAGAGGTGGGGTCCCGCATCCCTCCAATGTGTCTGTGCCTAAGAATGAGTTTCTAAGAAATCTCATCCTCCTTTAGCTCCCTTAACTCTCCCCCGCCCCCCCACCCCCACCCCCGGCGCCCGCCAGCCCGGGCCATAGTATAGTTACTTTCCCAGATTTCCTCCCTCTCCTCAGCAGAACCGAAGAGATTGTAGGTGTTGCCACTTCTCTGAGTCTTTCTTTGCTTTCTTAGGAGGGCTGCCCCATGTCACGTAAAACTTGGAAGACATACACGCGTGAGCATCTCTCCTTGTGATTCTAACCCAGGGAAGAGCATTTAAAAATCGAAAGGAGGCAAACTAGGGTTCAGGCACCCAGAGTTGAGCCGGGTGGCCACTGGGAAGAGAGTTCCAGACGCCTTCCTGTTTGGGGGAGGGGGAAATCTCCCCCTCTGCCCCTCTTGAGTCCTCGTGGCTGGACTCATCCTAACATGGACTCAAGGCAGGCGGATAGAGGAAGCGGGAGCGGGAACACGTGTTCGTTTGTTGTTGTTGTTGTTGTTGTTGTTGTTTTACCTTCTAGCCCTGAGAAGTGGCTGAGGCGGGCAGCTTTTCGACTGTGTAGACCAAGGGACAGTACATGTGTGAGACAGGGATCAGACCGAGAGACTTAGCTTTCGGGTGTGCCCTGAGGGAAGGAAGAATCTAAACAGAGTTTGGGCTTGGGGGGGTCCCTGAAAGAAGTCACAGTGTTTGTCTCCCTAGGCTTCTCGGCCCCAATGAATTCCCTACTTTGGGGATCGGAGCGTCCTCCTAACTCCAGGTGCGGATGCAGGGAGTGCGCCTTTCACCCGAGAGAGAGATGGATGTCTCGCTTTCAGGGAGACACAAAGGAGAGCCCGAGGGTCCCTCTTGTGTTGGCCGCCTGCTTGAGGTCACCGTCACGCCAAATGATCACTGTGCCACGGAGGTGCATTTTGGCGTGGCCTATCCTGGGCTCCACAGCCACCTCCCTGAGAACGGGTATGGTCAGAACCGTAGGAAGCTCAAGGGCGCCGCCAGCCGCTTTCAAAAACGTATCTGTCAGCACCTGCTGGCTGCAACCGCGAGGTTTCCAAGTGCCCTCCGCATATTCTCCCCCTCCCCCGCAACGACCTCATCACTTCCAATCCTGGCGAACAATGTATGGAACCTTTGCTGGGGTTTTCGTTTGTTTCTCTTTTGTGGGGTCTCTCTCTCTCTCTCTCTCTCTCTCTCTCTCTCTCTCTCTCTGTCACACGCGCTCTGATGTTCGGGGCCTAATGGGAGAAATGAAATCAAGCGAGGGGTTTTGCCCTCAGGTTGCCTTGGTCTCGGGTTGACTTGTGTGCGCTGAGAAAGACGGCCTTTACTGAAGGCCCTGCACAGACTTTTTGACACCCCCGATCCATGGAATCCTGAAGCTGTGGAACCTAGAAATCTTTCGGTCTCCTTTTGATTTGGAAATCTTCTCCTTGACAGAAAGAAGCCCATTTAAAAGAGAAAAAGAAAAAGTGGAATTGTATGAGCAGATCAGTTTTTATATCTCAGCCGGACGGCTGCCCGGTTCTCTGGGGAGAACTGTCTTCATCTTGCAAATCTGTACACACAGCCCACAGTGGCCTGGGATGGAGGCCAGTGGACTGGATTGGGCAGAACCTGAGACCAGAGGAAAGAGAAAAAAAATAAGAAAAATGGTGGTGGTGGTTGGGGGGAGGGGGAAGAGGTCTGCTTTGAAAAATAGGAACTGCTGGCAGGGCTCCCTCACCCCCACCCCCCCCACCCCAAAGTAGGACTGTGTATCCAGGCGTAGAAATGATACTGCGCCAAGAAGGCAAGCGCTGTTGAGACTGCTGTTCCTATGATGTTACAAACCGAAAGCGATGCTTTCTGGTCGAGGCTCTCCATGACAATCTACTAAGCAAATCATACGTTGGCTGTTTTGGACGTTCTCTGCAGTTTTCATTGGGAGTGAGGAAGAGCCGTTTGTACATGTTTTGATACAATGTTTTGAATGCTGTGGGACCATGGTATGTTTCCGCCGTGGATGAACAAGGTTGCCTTTTCCAGCTTCCGCTTGCATGGTCATTTCCTGGTCCTGACGACCACCCCCCCGGCCCCAAGTGAGGGAGGCCTGTGTGTCTTTGTGTCCATTTAGAAGGGTTGGTGCTTGATGCCAGCATGATATCCAAATCTTGATTTTGGACTTACCAAACTACTGTTGGGAGTTTGTTTCTTGTCTTAATCTCCCTTAACTCTTGCAGTCACCTGAGTGTCCAGTCTTGATCTCGCGTCTCTCTCTGCCTCTGTCTCTGTCTCTCTCGCTCTTTCCTTTTGTTGATTTCTTCAAGGCAAGCCATCTTTTTCCTCCTCCTCCTCCTCCTCCTCCTCCCCCTCCTCCTCCTCCCCCACCACCCTCCTCTTCCTCTTCCTCCTTTCTCTGCCCCCCTCCCCCCTCCCTCCCTCCTCCCCCCGCCCTTTTAAAATTGAAGTCTAACAGACTGACAAGAGTATATTGGTTTTCAGGTGTATACCCTAGCGAGTGGCTATGTTTACACATGACCCAGGGATCTCCGTGATAAGTCTCGTTACTGTCTGTCACCATTCGATGTCATGACAGTAGGATGGACTCTATTCCGCCTGCTGTACATGACATCCTGCGAGTGCGTTGTTTATTTCATAACTAGAAGTGGGCACCGCTTCCTCTCCCTCACCTATTGCACTCGTCTCCCTCTTCGCCCCTCCCTCCCTCCTCTGGCCACCCCCCATTTGTTCCTTTTAGGTGTCGATGAACCTGTTTGCGGTTCCTTCTTTGTGTTCATGTGTGTGTATTGCTGTGCACGTTCTTCACAGACATGATAGTCTCGCGACCTGAGGTATCTTGTGTAGCGCAATGCCCTCTGGGTCTCTCCATGTTTCCGCGGATGGCAAGACCTCATTCCCTGGTAGGGTTGAGTCATAAGCGTGCGCGCGCCTGTGTGTGACTAGGTAGAGACGTATGCACACAGAGAGCGCTATCGGTATGTCCCTAACTATGGCTACATAGGGATAGGTGTGGATACACATACACGTGTATGTATGTGTCACCCTCACCCCCTCGGTGGGCACGTAGTGGAGTTGCTGGGTCACGTGGTAGTTGTTGGTGCAGTGCTTTCAGGGACTTCTGTGCTGTTTTCCGTAGTGTCATCTGTTGTCGGGGAGCCATTCTGTCAGGCACCAGGTGATATCTCTGAGTCCTCCAGCATGACATGGTGGTGGTCTCTCTCAGCGTGAAAAATAGGTGTCCCGTCAGGAGCCACTTTCCTCTGCCGTTTGGAACTTGCTGTCGCGATTCCAGATCCTGGGCCTGGCTGTGTATGCTTGTGCAGAGAAATGCCAGCGCTTTTTATCATACCCTCCATTTAAAAAAAAAAATTGTTCTGTATTTGATGGGCTGCGTTGGGTCTTTTTTTGCTGTGCGCGGGCTTTCTTTCCGTTGCGGTGAGTGGGGGCTCCCCTTCGTTGTGGTGCGCAGGCTCCTCATTGCCAGTGGCTTCTCTTGGTGCGGAGCACGGGCTCCAGGCACGGGGGCTTCAGGAGTTGCGGCACATGGGCTCAGTCGTTGTGGCTCACGGGCTTCGTTGCTCTGCGGCATGTGGGACCTTCCTGGAGCAGGGATCGAACCCGTGTCCCCTGCAGTGGCGGGCGGATTCTTAAGCAGTGCGCCAGCTAGGCAGCCCCAGTTGTTTCTTGTATTTCAGGGAAAGGTTTCCTTTGGCTTTTGGTTTTGTCCCCGCCCCCACCCCCCAAGAAAGGTACTGTTGGTTGCTTTGTTGACAGTGGAAAACTGTGTTGCGGTTGCTGTTGGAGTGGTGGGGGTCGTCGTCCTTGTTGCTTTGTTTCCTTTGTGGGCGTTGTTTTCTGTTGGTTTTTTCTGGCTTTGTTTCCTTGTGGATGAAAATGCCTGGTCTTGGTCTGCTCTGTTCAGGCCTCCTGCCCGCTTTCCCCATCGGGTTGCTTGTTCTGGGGGGCTGCGTTGCATGAGGCCTTGCTCTGTTTTGGACAGGAACCTCTTATGGGACATGCTTGAGGTTTTCAGATGCGTGTGTGTGTGTACGTGTACACGTGTGTGTGTCTGTACGTGTACACGTGTGCATACACGTACATATGTGTGTGCCTTTACGTACTCCTTGAAGGGCCACAGCAGTCCCAGAGCTTGACTTTGACTTTTTGGTAGTTTGGCTTGGTTTGATTTTGGTGGGACGATAGGTCACTGTGAACCTTTGCTGTAAATCTCTCTCTCACACGCACGTGCGCGCGCACGCACGCACGCACACTCACCACGTTGCATTGTGTAGATGTCCTGGAACGCGGTTTCTTTAGTGGATGGCTGTTGACACGCTGCTCCCCGCCCCCCCGCCCCCGCCCCTGCCCCCGCCCGCCGGTGACTGTGGTCAGTCCGTTTTGAAATCCACGTTCTGACCTCAAGGGCGTGTTCCCCACCCACACACCCATGTGTTCTCTTTGGACTTTGTCGCGGTCTGTGCGGAAATAGATGTTTGTTTCCATTTGTGTGGGGCCAGAGTGTATGTTTACTTTCGTTTCTAGCTTCCGGGCTCTGCGTGTCAGCTTTCCAAAGCCCTTCTCCGTGCCAGAAGGGATGAATTCCTGCGTCGTTCTCGGAGCGCTTGCCTGGTTTCGTTTCGCTGGTCCCCGCCTTCCCTCCCTCCCTCCCTCCCTCCCTCTCACCCTCCGGGGAGCTGGGGATCTCGCTTGTGGCACTGTGGGCGTCTCCGTGGAATTCCCCGCGCCCCCCCATGGCCTGGAATCGCGTCCCCTTCCAGGCAGCCTCCCGGCGGCATCTTGCCAGCTACCCCCGCCCCCGTGTGCTGCCGGGGATCGGGACGCGCCGTGGCGTGTCGTGTCGTGTCGGGCAGGGAGCTAGCTCCGAGGCGGACCCCTCGGGGCCGCGCGGGACGCCCGCCCCGCTCCGGGAGGAGCTCGGGCGTTTGGGCGGCCCGGCGCTCCGGCGTCCTCGGTGGCCGGCCGGCGACCGGGATCCGGCCCGGGGACGTTCGAGCCGGTTGTCGGGCGCCACCTGGCGGCCGCTTTTATATTGTCCCTTCCCTCCGGAGCTCCGGCGACCTTGTCGAGGGCTGTGACTCAGCCGCCGGGCCCGAAGCAGAGTTCCGGGAAGCGAGCCACGCTGGTGCTGGCAGCCCCGGTGGCGCCGAGGCGTAGGCACCTCCTGCTGTCGCCTGAGATTGGGCCTGCAGATCTATGGGGCTGTGACTGCCGCCGCGCTCCCGAGCCGGGGCGGAGGGGCCGCCTGGCCGGGTCGACCAGCATGCGCCCGTGCGCCTCCGGCTGCGGGAACCCATGTCGGGTCGTGCCGCCGCGGTGGGAGAGGAGAGGGTCTGCCGCGCCCGGAGCGCCTGGGACTTGGTGGCCCGGCCTTCTCCTGGGCCGCCCTTGGGAGCGTTCGTTCCCCGACCCCCCCCACCTCCCTTCCCGGTGCCCCCGCGTCCCGCTCCGGAGGTGGGGACCGGCTCGGGCCGAGCGTTGAGGCTGGTGGAGGCCGCCACGGGCTCGGTGGTGGACGCGCGTGCGTCCCAGTCGTCAGATTCTTTCGGACCGATGGTTTTCCGAGCCGGACTCCAGAGGTGAGGACCGGCCTGGGCCGCCAGCAGTGACCCGGAGAGGCTGGCCCGGGCCTGGGTGCGTTGCCCCGTGGGCTCCGGGCGTCTCCCTGGAGAAATGGGTTCAAGTCCCGATGGGTCCGGAGACGTGGACGGACCGGCCCCTGCTCGCGCAGGTGGCCGGCGAGGGTGCACCCGGCCTGTCAGCGTGCCCGCGTGGGTCCCGGTCGTCGGACGCGACTTTGTCTCCCCCCTCCGCCCTCCACCCCGAGTCCGGGCCGGGAGGTGGGGACTGGCGCGAGCCCTACTGGGTGGCCCGGGGAGGGGCTCCTGGGCCCGGGCGTGGTCCCTCATGGGGCCCGCTCATCGGAGGCGGCTCGGAGGGGTGCTGAGTTTCTTTCTTGGAACCAAGTCCTGGCCCGGAGACTCGGATGGACCAGTCCCTGCCCGCGTGGGGGGACCGGGGAGGGCGTCCCCAGCCCGCTCCCTCTCCCCCGTGTCCCCGGCCCACTCTGCCACCCCTCCATCCCCGGGTCGACCAGGTGGCCTCGGGCGCTCCGGGGCAAGTGTGGATGGGGAAGTGTTGGGGGCAGGTGGCCGGACCGAGGTTCCGGGGGCCCCCGTGAACCTCGTGGGTGGGCCCCGCTGTCGGGCGCGATGATTTTTTTCGCCGGAAATGGGGCCTTTTTGCCACCAGATAGGTGCTGACACGGTGTTCTTCTGCGTCTGTCGCCGATAGACGCTGGGGCTCCGGACGCGGGCAGGACTCCGGGCTGGGGGAGGCTGTCTGATGACCGGCTCGGTCCTTGCCACTTGAGCTGCCTGCTTGGGCCTGCGTGCCGGCTCTTGCGTGCGCGTCCGGCTGCCCCGACCCGCGGTGCCGCCTCCGGCCGCTGGCTGAGCCCGAGGGCGGCGGGGCCAGGTGGCGTTGGGTGCTCGACCCTGTGCGCTGCCCCCGCTGCAGGCACCCGGTGGTGAGTGGCCGGCACGACCCCACCCCACAGGCTCTGTGCCCCGTGTCAGGCGTTCTCGTCCTGGGGTGGTTGGCTGCTCTTGCCCGAGAGGAAGGGGCGCCGGTGAGGCGGAAGCGGGCCTCAGTGTGACGGGTCCTCGCCGTGCCTCCCCTGCGGGCCTCTCCCGCCGTGGCTTTAGGCTGGGTGGGTCAACCGATTGATGTGGTGGTGCCACGCTCTGCCGGGCTGGGCCTAAGCCGTGCCAGACGAGGGACGGACGTTCCTGGGGGACGGGACCGCTCTTCTCGTTCTGTCCGCGGGCTCCTCGCCTCTCTTCCGCCCCGCCTGCCGGGGTGTGCGGAAGGCAGGGGTGCGGCCTCCGGCCCTGAACCCGCGGTCTCCCGCCCCCCGCCTCCCAGCGTGGGCGCGGGGACCGGGGTCCTCGGTCGCAGCAGACGCTCTCGCTTTGCCTCCTTGGCGTACGCCTCGCGAGCGGCCCTCCCCGCGGCGGGGAGGGCCGCCCCGCCGCCACGCTGCGCGCCCCCGTCGGTGTGCGAGCGTGCCTCGCCTGGCCCTCCGTGGTGCTCCTGGAGCGCTCCAGGTCGTCCCTCAGGTGCCCGAGGCCGAGCGGTGGTGTTGTTCCCCTTTCCCAGCGTGTCCCTCGGGTCTCTGCCACCGTGGCATGTGCCGTGAGCGGCTCTCTCTTGGGGGGGGTCGAGACGGTAAGGGAGGTGCGCCCGCCTGTTCCCCCCCCGGTGGTGGGGTCAGGGGCCGCCTCGTTGTGCTGGTCCTCAGCGGCGTGCCGCGGGGGGCTGAGCTTGGCTGAGCGCACGCCCCGTGTGGCCCCCGCTACGTGGGGGGCTGCGCGCGGGCGTGGGAGCGATCGTGGGGGCCGGGGCCTGTGAGAGAGGGGGCTGTGTCACGCATCTTGGGCGTGCTCCCCCTCGAGGGCCCGAGGGGCGAGCCCAAGGGCAGCAAGCCTACCGAGGTCGTGCCCCGGCCCTGGCCGCGAACGCTCCTGTGGGCCGTGTGCTTACCCATACCGCAGACTCCCTCCCCTCCCGCCTACTGGAGGGGGGTGCAGGCAGCTCACGGAAGCGCCTCTGTGGGCCCGAAGGGGAGGTGATGAGTGGGGCATGACACACCCATTCTGTCCATTCAACAGAGGGTCAGGGATACAGCAGACCCCAGAGAGGGACAGCAGACCCCAGAGAGGGGCAGCAGCCCGGCCGGCCACTGGGTCTCCATGTCTCAGGCTTCCCGGGGAACCTCCCCCCCTTCTCCCCGCCTCCCCCCACATTCCGCCACCCACCTTGGTGCATTTAGAATGGCTCCAATTGTAAATAGATGCTGGTGGGAAGATTTCTACAGGTTACCTGCAATGGCTGACCTGTCATGCTTGTAACCCTGGGAGAGAACAATTCTCTTTGTCCCCAGAGGCGTCAGACCTCCTCTCTCAGGAACCCCTGAACCCCGGCCACTGGACTTCACTCCACTGCCACGTAGTATGGGTCCTCCAAACGTTCCTGTGACGGTGAGTATGGTTTCCATGTGGGTTGAAGCCTCCCCTTGCTGCAAGCCTTCTGTCCTCACCATGGCATAGAGACGGTTAAAAAAAATTGTGTTTGCCACTTTGGGTATACCTTCCACAGCCTGCAGTGACCAAGGCACCCACTTCGCTGGGCAAGTCCTATGAGCCTTCACAAAAGCTCTTGCAAACTTCTTGGGACCATCACTTTTCCAGTCACACTCAATCATCAGGCAAGATTGACACGGCCGATGGGAAAACTGGACTCCGAGAAGAAAGAGTGACCTACGTGGGGCTGAATGAACTGAGGGCTAGGATGATAGTGTGTGTATGACTACTTGTCTACAATAGGACTGATTGGGGAAGCCGGGGTGGGGGGCAGGGTGCGGATACCTTAGGAGCTTGGGATGAACATATACACATTCCTATACATAAAGTGGATAATCAACAAGCTCTTACGACTTGGCACAGGAAACTATACTCAATACTTTGTAATAACCTATAAGAGAAAAAAAATCTGAAACAGAATCTATCTATATCTATCTATCTATCTATCTATCATCTATCTATCTACCTATCTTTCTATCTAAATCACTGTGCTGTACACCTGAAACTGCACGACATTATAAATGCTTCAATTATTTCAAACAGAAAAGAATCTCCTAACCTGAGTGAGAGAGAGAGAGAGAGAGAACAGGACGGATTGTGAAATCTTTTCTTTGCCAGCTACAAGGGAAAATGAAAACAAACAAAACCCAATTTATTTTAAAAGTTGGACATCCATTTGGTGACTTGTACCCTTGTCAGCAAAATGGAATCACTTCTCTTTTTCTCCCTACCTGCTCCGTCCAGAATTCAGAAACTCTCCGTGAGGCTCCTTATTTCTTTGGCAAGAGAGTCACTTGCATGCGTTCCTTAGAGGCCCACGTTACGTTTCCATAAAACGGGAATACACACTTGTGGATATGAGATTCTGGTGCTATTCATTTTCCTTAGGGTGCTGCTTTTCACCTGAAAACCGGACTGGATCCTGAAGTCTTTCAAGTTGCCCCCAATATCGGGCTACAACTCTCTCCATGAATGTTTCCCACTTTCGCCCAGCCCACCCTTTTGACTTGGCATCACTGACAACGAAAACGGCCCTTTGCCTGAAGCCCTACAGACCGAAGCTGGAGGACTTGGTGAAAACTTTAGAGACATGGCCACCACAGCTCCTATGGAAACCATCCTGGTGCCTGTTTCTGTGAGAGCCACTCTGAAAGTCGAACCAAACACCCATCATCACAGCCATTTCAAACTGCTAAAGTTGCTTCCACCCTAACATCTACAAATCTTCTTCACTGACACCGCCCCCCACACGCTCCCCCCCCTCCACTGGTTTATAATCGGCCCCTGGCGACTTGGGAAGGAGCGAGCGGTGGAGAAGCAGGCGGGGGCGGGGGCGGGGGCGGGGTGGGGCGGGACCAACAGACAGTAGCCGCTGCCTGCCTGCCTGCCTGCCTGCGGGGCTGAGACCTGAGGGCTGCGGGCCACGCTGGTTTCTGCAACTCAATCCCTTCCAGGAAGCACCTGTGATGACTACTTGGCAGGGAATGGTCAAAGCTGAACTCTCTTGGCCTATTTCTGAAAAAGGCCTGAGTCTCAGCTACGACAGATTTTCTGGATTTCTTGGCCCATGCACGGACCCGCACCCTCCCATCCTGTCAGATCCTTTGTACCCACACCTCCCCTGGGAGAGTTCTTTGGCCTCGTCTGGAACATGAACAAGCAAAACCAAACACAGTGTGACATAATGTATTGGTCTTTATTGAAAAGAAACATGCTCCTCTCGCACACCTGAGGGCAGGAAGCAAAGGCAAGTTCTCAGCAGGATGGGGGACAGGGAACCCGAACCGAGGCTGGTCAGCAGTGGCCCCCTGCCCCCCACCGCCCCGCCCCCTGATCCCCGTCTCTCCCAGGCCCACGAGGGGCCTCCCTTCCCCGCCTCTCTCTGTGCCCCTCGTCTCCAGCTCCCCCAGCCCAGCTTCTGCACCCCACCCCCCCATCCCCGGCCCCGGGAAGGGGAGGCATGTCTGTCCCAGCTCCAGTTCTGATATTTCACTTGTGAAACTTCCCTAGGCCCAGGTGCCAGCTTGCCGTCCTGCTGCTTCATGTCCGTCTCTATCAGCCATGCCCAAAGGGCACGTGAAATTATGGACAGCAAATAGCACACCTAGAGGGTGTGTGTGTGGGGGTGGGGTGTGGTGTCCCTTCTCCAGGAAGCAGTGAGGGAACAAAAGGAGGCCTGGGGGAAGGAGTCCTGGGTGCCTATCATCGCGCCCCCGCCCCCCCACCACCCCGCAGCGCACCATTCGTTTCCATCTCCGCATCTGAAGGACACGTAGTCCTCGTTGAAGCAACTTGATGAGGATTCCCCTCCTAATGACGTGACAGAACCTATGAAGAACTGCACTCCTTGAATCCATAAATGCTAACAGGATCCAAGGAGTTTTCCATCAATGGCCGAAAAAGAAATGGTCCTGAACATAATAACTGCCAAGTATTCCTCTAGACGGAGGCATCATTCACTTTTTCTTTTTTTAACTTATTTTCTTTTTATGTTTTACAATAAACTGTATATATTTAGAGTGTACAATTTGGTACCCCAATCTTCCAATTCATTCCCCCCCAACCCTCCCCACTTTCCCCACTTGGTGTCCATATGTTTGTGCTCTACATCTGTGTCTCTATTTCTGCCTTGCACACCAGTTGATGTGTACCATTTTTCTGCAGTCCACATATATGTGTGAATATACAATATTTGTTTTTCTCTTTCTGACTCACTATCTTTCACTTGTTAACAACAGTAACGACGATGACGCCGACGACAAGGACAAGGATAAGGACCGGAAAAACAACAACAGAGAGAGCACTGGGCGAGTTTTCCACTTCTTAAAGGAAGGAGGCCGTGTTCCCAGGCAGGTTGGCTCAGCTGCACAGTTTCCTCCGGTGACTATTCCTGGGGGCACCGTCGAGGTGATGCACGAAACACACAGGAGGAGGCCTTCTTGAATGTCCTGCCCAGGAAATGGGGACATGATTCCAGCAGTGGCAATGGCTGCCCTTCTCTTTAGGGTGACACACGGGCCTGATGGCACTGGGCAAACCCTCCCCTCCCTCCCTCCCTCCCTCCCTCCCACCTTCCTTCCTTCCTTCCTTCCTTCTTGAGGCTCTTGGCCTCCCCACTTTAAGGAAGAGCCCAGGGCCCAGCAGAAAAGACCTTCTGCTGATCCTTGCCAGGGGGCTCTCATTTTACACACTTGAATAGGATCAGTAGACACCGTCATCCCATGAGAAGCAGACAATATCATCTAAAAGCCTACTTTCCTGGTGTCTCAGCGTGCAGGGCTCCTCCTTCTCAGGGATCTTGCGCTCTGTAGGGATAATTCACATGCTGGGGGAGTAGGTTCCCAATAGCATCTTATGAAATGGATTACAGGATGTCTTCCTTTGAAAAAGATAAAGATTATTTGGGAAAGTTATTCATATGAAGCACATGGATGATATCCTCTCTGATCTATATATTAGAGTTGACCGTTGAACAACCAACATGGGGGATTAGGGGGGCCGACCCCACACACACCATTGAGAACCCATGCATAACTTCACAGTCCAAGCTCTGTATCGGGGCTTGCACCTCTGAGTACTCAGCAACCAGAGATCCTGCAGTGCCATAGTGCACAGCTATGGAAAACATCCCCTTATGAGTCACACACACACACACACGCGTGCGTGCGTGTGCGTGCTCGAGCGCAGACATCTCAACTTTGTTACACAAGAGTTAGTGGTGTTCGAATAATCTTAGAAGTGACGACTGCTGTCTGATGAAATCAATGGATCGATCAATCAATCTATGACACTACACTTTGTATTTCCTAGTCTCAAAATGATTTGGAATTTGGCTCCTTAGAAGTTTAGCTTGGTCCTTCAAGGACAGTGTCAGTCAGAGAGAAAATAACATTTCTTCAAATCATGGAAGTGAAATAGTCCTGGACGCTTATGTGAAACATTAACAGAATTTTTCTTCTTTATTTTATAAGATAACTGGAATTAGGAAGAAAATCTCCTCGTGAAAAACCAGGTGCTACCTTTCCTTGACTGACGATCGAAGAGGAGAAAGCATTTTCTGGGCCCATGCAACTTGAGAGAAGTTCTAACTTTTCTGGAAAAGAAAGATTCCCACCCTCCCCTTGCTCGGCCATGCTAGAAACCTTCCCCTGCCCCAAACTCTGACGTGTCCCCTTGTTTGGCCTCACTGTGTGTCGTCCGTGGGCATGGGAACACACTTGCATTCCGTAACAGGAGAGCCTATGGAGAAAAGATCTCTGGCCACTTTCATGGGATCTGCATTGCTGGCTAGGTAAACCTAAGACATCAAAAGAAGTGCCTTGGAACACATGCTCCTCCCACACTGGTCACCTCATAGGATTCCTAAATGACTCTGGTTCAGCACTCACTCGACTTGGCTGTGTTTCTGTGCTTCCTGACCTAAAGGATCTATCTGGATATGCCACCCAATAGAAGCTGAAATAAATTCACTTTGGATGTGTGTGAATGCCGTTCATACAGAGAGTGGGGACTGCAGGGAGCTCTTGTGGATAAAGAAAAATGGGGGAACACATGTAGGCGACAGCACATAAAGTATAGAAAGATACACGAAGGTTTCCTTCGTTCGCGGGTTGGGAAGGGGGAACGACAGAACATTCCCTGCTTCTACTCCACGCACGCATGCACGCAGGCAGGCAGGCAGGCAGGCAGGCAGGCAGGCACCGGAGTGGGGTGGGGTGGGGGGAGCTGGCTCCTTACCCCACCCACCAGGGACGCGTGCGCGTTTAAAGAGACCAGGAGGAACGTGGTGGCGGTGGCGATGAGGAAGGAGGACCACGTTCAAGGTGTGGATTTGCGGTGAGGGCTACGTGAGGTGACTAAGAACTCGGTGCAGTGAGTGGCCCATACAAGGACAGAAGCGATGGTCCCCTAATGCTTGCAGGGCCTGGCCAGGAGCATGAACGGGAGCCCATGTCCCCAGGTTGGCATCATGACACTAGTTCATCCCTGTGAAACAGGATGTGTTTTCTGTGTTCTCCTGTCTTGACAAACACACGTCTTTACCTGTGTCTCCGTACAACGACGGTCTCTGCGTGACAGTCGGCAGAACATCCCCAGGGACAATTATCACAGAGACCTGAGGTTCTGCTTGGCTGGCAATGCTTGTGTGAATACTGCAGTGAGATACAGACAGACAGACAAACAGACAGACAGACACACACACACACACACACACACACACACACACACACCCCTACCTATAATTATGTGTATTTAATACGATATCTTTATTGATTTTCTGTCTCAGATGACTAATGATGCTGTCAGCCTCATGATTTTCACACAGGGTTTCTGTGTGTGTCCTACTGTCGGGACAACATAGCCGGTCTGTGTCATGGAAACAGAGACACCGTGGGAGTCACAGGAATGAAGACCTCGTTCTAGGAACTGGACCTTCCAGAGGCCTGGGAGCAGCTGGGCAGGGCAGGGCAGGGCTGGGCTGGGCTGCGGAGGAGGGGAGGGGAGGGGAGGGGAGGGAAGGCTGTGGCTCTCAGTCCTCTGAGTGCCCGGTGGCAGTGGCGGAGGTGGCAGTGCCGATGGAGCTGTCAGCGCCCGCAGGGAAAGGTAGCCACCGATGTGCGGGGCCACAGGGGAGACATGGAGAGACTCGGGGGAAGGCACAGCTGTCCCTCGGTGGATCTGCGGCCAGGCAGCCAGGAGTGGCCTGGGTCACTGTCGTCCAGAGGGCACCAGCTGGGAACACTAGCCACACGCAGGGCGGCGGGTGTGTGTGTGTGTGTGTGTGTGTGGATGGACAGCCTTCCACCCTGCACCTCTGTGCCCACCTGTCACCATGTGGGATGGCAACAGCCTGCAGAGAGCCTTGGCTGTGGCTTCACTTCCAATGCCTACATCCCATCCAGCGTTCTCTTTGCACCAGCCCTACCCTGGGGTCGCACGGGGAGGGGGAGACTCAGAAAGGCGGTTCCCAGGCTGCCCCCGCATGGAAGTCACATGAGCCTCCGGACATGGCCGTGCCACGTCAAACACACGTCTTGAGGTAGGTCAGACTTTCCATTGTGTTACGGTTTGTTTCCTTGGGAGAAGTTGTGTCTCTTAGGCCAGGAGCAACTGGAATTGTCGGTCAAAGTCCTCAGGCAGCCCTTTGACTTGGAGGCCGAGCACAAGTTTGACACGGTATGTTTCCGGTGACATGGAATTGCAGATGGCCCACGAAGCATGCTCTCGCCAATACTGCCAAGCCTGTGGTCTCACAGGGGACGGTCTCCTCGACCGAGATGTCACCATCTCGGGAATCCGCACCTGGAGCGACACGGTGACCTCAGGACGAGCGCCCTGTCTGTGCGCCCCATCCGGATGCGCGTGGACGGGAATGGAGCAGCTCTGGGAACGGTGGACGATGCCAGCTCTTGTTCTTCTGCTCTGCTGCCTGCCGTGCACGGCTGTGGAGAGGGACGAGCCGCTGTGGAGAGGGATGAGCCGAGTCCAGTGTCTCTGAACCCACCCCAAGCAAAGAGGAGCAGGAAAGTGGGTGTGGGCCCTCCCTCGTGTGTGGCCAGGATCCTGTGCGGAGGGAGAGTCCCTGGCCCTCCCTCTGAGAGGAAGGTGCGAGAGGTGGATCGGCGGCGTCTTTCCTCGGGGCCCCAGAGCTTCTGCGGCTCCGATCTCCCCTCTTCACAGTTCTAGTTGGCGCCCGCCCCAGCACAACCTACCTGAGAGCTTCCCTGGTATCCGGAAGTGATGGCTTTGTGTTTTGAGGACGGAAGGGGAGAAAGAGCTGAGCAAAGCTTTTCCCTGGAACCTGAGTGTCTATGGGTGTGTCTGGCCCATCACCAGCGAGCGCGCTGAGTGCCACTTCCTGAGGGCAGGTGCTCTTTAAGGAAAGTATGGCTTCGTATCTTTGTTACACGCAGGCCCTTCTAGAATGTGGAGCGAGTTTCTCAAGAATCCCAGCAGAATCCCAGGTGCTGTGGAGGCTAGGGCCTCAAAGGTCCGGCTCCATCCCCTCTCTCCATCCTGGCCTGGCCTGGCCTGGCTGGGCCCCTAAGGACCCTGCTGGCCTCTAGAGTGGCCCCTGCTTCTCGGTTGGTTTCCATGCTGCTGCTCACAGAGCAATCTTCTCCAAAGGCAGCCGATCGCCGTATTCCTTCCGTGGAGCTCTGGCACGGCTCTCCTTGGCTTGGATGATAGCATGAGAGGACTGACAAGCTGAGTCCTTCCTCCAGGGCTGACCTTTTACAAACTCCGCCTTGAAGAGGGGTAAAGTCAGCATGTCATTCTCACGTGTAAGATGGGACCCGAGGGGCCAGTTCCTAGCTCTACCACTTGGGAAAGTGGGGGACTCTTCCGTCAAGGAAACGGAGAGCTCATACTTGATGGTGCAGTTGTCAGAAGCCTTTTTCTAAGCCTCCCCTGGCCCCACTGTGTCAGAAAGACGTGTCCCTCCACCTGCCGGGGACTTGATGAAGGAGAGTCACTCTGGTAGAAGTACCCGAAGCTCGATGACTTCACTGCCGTCTCCCTTTCTCTGGCACGGGCCCGCCCCTGGAGGAGCCCTGTCTTCGCCTAGCCGTGACGGGACCGCTCAGGTGAGCTGGAGACAGGACCCCAATGAGGGCAGGTGGATGGGAGCCTGTTCAAAATGACCTACACACCCAATCTGCCGTAGACATGGTCCACAGATCGTGGACGTGCCTGTGCCCCCGAAGACATCCGTGTGGCCCCGGGCATCCGGCAGCCATCTTCTCCATGTTCGCCTGACCTGTGCTCTCGCTCTTTTCTCCAGAGCACTCGCCTGATGATTCGTGGGGGAATGAAACCCCAGCTGGCAGGAGCCAAATGATCTTCCCAACACAAGGGAAAAGAAGAGGTGGGGTCCCGCATCCCTCCAATGTGTCTGTGCCTAAGAATGAGTTTCTAAGAAATCTCATCCTCCTTTAGCTCCCTTAACTCTCCCCCGCCCCCCCCACCCCCACCCCCGGCGCCCGCCAGCCCAGGCCATAGTATAGTTACTTTCCCAGATTTCCTCCCTCTCCTCAGCAGAACCGAAGAGATTGTAGGTGTTGCCACTTCTCTGAGTCTTTCTTTGCTTTCTTAGGAGGGCTGCCCCATGTCACGTAAAACTTGGAAGACATACACGCGTGAGCATCTCTCCTTGTGATTCTAACCCAGGGAAGAGCATTTAAAAATCGAAAGGAGGCAAACTAGGGTTCAGGCACCCAGAGTTGAGCCGGGTGGCCACTGGGAAGAGAGTTCCAGACGCCTTCCTGTTTGGGGGAGGGGGAAATCTCCCCCTCTGCCCCTCTTGAGTCCTCGTGGCTGGACTCATCCTAACATGGACTCAAGGCAGGCGGATAGAGGAAGCGGGAGCGGGAACACGTGTTCGTTTGTTGTTGTTGTTGTTGTTGTTGTTGTTTTACCTTCTAGCCCTGAGAAGTGGCTGAGGCGGGCAGCTTTTCGACTGTGTAGACCAAGGGACAGTACATGTGTGAGACAGGGATCAGACCGAGAGACTTAGCTTTCGGGTGTGCCCTGAGGGAAGGAAGAATCTAAACAGAGTTTGGGCTTGGGGGGGTCCCTGAAAGAAGTCACAGTGTTTGTCTCCCTAGGCTTCTCGGCCCCAATGAATTCCCTACTTTGGGGATCGGAGCGTCCTCCTAACTCCAGGTGCAGATGCAGGGAGTGCGCCTTTCACCCGAGAGAGAGATGGATGTCTCGCTTTCAGGGAGACACAAAGGAGAGCCCGAGGGTCCCTCTTGTGTTGGCCGCCTGCTTGAGGTCACCGTCACGCCAAATGATCACTGTGCCACGGAGGTGCATTTTGGCGTGGCCTATCCTGGGCTCCACAGCCACCTCCCTGAGAACGGGTATGGTCAGAACCGTAGGAAGCTCAAGGGCGCCGCCAGCCGCTTTCAAAAACGTATCTGTCAGCACCTGCTGGCTGCAACCGCGAGGTTTCCAAGTGCCCTCCGCATATTCTCCCCCTCCCCCGCAACGACCTCATCACTTCCAATCCTGGCGAACAATGTATGGAACCTTTGCTGGGGTTTTCGTTTGTTTCTCTTTTGTGGGGTCTCTCTCTCTCTCTCTCTCTCTCTCTCTCTCTCTCTCTCTCTCTGTCACACGCGCTCTGATGTTCGGGGCCTAATGGGAGAAATGAAATCAAGCGAGGGGTTTTGCCCTCAGGTTGCCTTGGTCTCGGGTTGACTTGTGTGCGCTGAGAAAGACGGCCTTTACTGAAGGCCCTGCACAGACTTTTTGACACCCCCGATCCATGGAATCCTGAAGCTGTGGAACCTAGAAATCTTTCGGTCTCCTTTTGATTTGGAAATCTTCTCCTTGACAGAAAGAAGCCCATTTAAAAGAGAAAAAGAAAAAGTGGAATTGTATGAGCAGATCAGTTTTTATATCTCAGCCGGACGGCTGCCCGGTTCTCTGGGGAGAACTGTCTTCATCTTGCAAATCTGTACACACAGCCCACAGTGGCCTGGGATGGAGGCCAGTGGACTGGATTGGGCAGAACCTGAGACCAGAGGAAAGAGAAAAAAAATAAGAAAAATGGTGGTGGTGGTTGGGGGGAGGGGGAAGAGGTCTGCTTTGAAAAATAGGAACTGCTGGCAGGGCTCCCTCACCCCCACCCCCCCCACCCCAAAGTAGGACTGTGTATCCAGGCGTAGAAATGATACTGCGCCAAGAAGGCAAGCGCTGTTGAGACTGCTGTTCCTATGATGTTACAAACCGAAAGCGATGCTTTCTGGTCGAGGCTCTCCATGACAATCTACTAAGCAAATCATACGTTGGCTGTTTTGGACGTTCTCTGCAGTTTTCATTGGGAGTGAGGAAGAGCCGTTTGTACATGTTTTGATACAATGTTTTGAATGCTGTGGGACCATGGTATGTTTCCGCCGTGGATGAACAAGGTTGCCTTTTCCAGCTTCCGCTTGCATGGTCATTTCCTGGTCCTGACGACCACCCCCCCCCGGCCCCAAGTGAGGGAGGCCTGTGTGTCTTTGTGTCCATTTAGAAGGGTTGGTGCTTGATGCCAGCATGATATCCAAATCTTGATTTTGGACTTACCAAACTACTGTTGGGAGTTTGTTTCTTGTCTTAATCTCCCTTAACTCTTGCAGTCACCTGAGTGTCCAGTCTTGATCTCGCGTCTCTCTCTGCCTCTGTCTCTGTCTCTCTCGCTCTTTCCTTTTGTTGATTTCTTCAAGGCAAGCCATCTTTTTCCTCCTCCTCCTCCTCCTCCTCCTCCCCCTCCTCCTCCTCCCCCACCACCCTCCTCTTCCTCTTCCTCCTTTCTCTGCCCCCCTCCCCCCTCCCTCCCTCCTCCCCCCGCCCTTTTAAAATTGAAGTCTAACAGACTGACAAGAGTATATTGGTTTTCAGGTGTATACCCTAGCGAGTGGCTATGTTTACACATGACCCAGGGATCTCCGTGATAAGTCTCGTTACTGTCTGTCACCATTCGATGTCATGACAGTAGGATGGACTCTATTCCGCCTGCTGTACATGACATCCTGCGAGTGCGTTGTTTATTTCATAACTAGAAGTGGGCACCGCTTCCTCTCCCTCACCTATTGCACTCGTCTCCCTCTTCGCCCCTCCCTCCCTCCTCTGGCCACCCCCCATTTGTTCCTTTTAGGTGTCGATGAACCTGTTTGCGGTTCCTTCTTTGTGTTCATGTGTGTGTATTGCTGTGCACGTTCTTCACAGACATGATAGTCTCGCGACCTGAGGTATCTTGTGTAGCGCAATGCCCTCTGGGTCTCTCCATGTTTCCGCGGATGGCAAGACCTCATTCCCTTGTAGGGTTGAGTCATAAGCGTGCGCGCGCCTGTGTGTGACTAGGTAGAGACGTATGCACACAGAGAGCGCTATCGGTATGTCCCTAACTATGGCTACATAGGGATAGGTGTGGATACACATACACGTGTATGTATGTGTCACCCTCACCCCCTCGGTGGGCACGTAGTGGAGTTGCTGGGTCACGTGGTAGTTGTTGGTGCAGTGCTTTCAGGGACTTCTGTGCTGTTTTCCGTAGTGTCATCTGTTGTCGGGGAGCCATTCTGTCAGGCACCAGGTGATATCTCTGAGTCCTCCAGCATGACATGGTGGTGGTCTCTCTCAGCGTGAAAAATAGGTGTCCCGTCAGGAGCCACTTTCCTCTGCCGTTTGGAACTTGCTGTCGCGATTCCAGATCCTGGGCCTGGCTGTGTATGCTTGTGCAGAGAAATGCCAGCGCTTTTTATCATACCCTCCATTTAAAAAAAAAAATTGTTCTGTATTTGATGGGCTGCGTTGGGTCTTTTTTTGCTGTGCGCGGGCTTTCTTTCCGTTGCGGTGAGTGGGGGCTCCCCTTCGTTGTGGTGCGCAGGCTCCTCATTGCCAGTGGCTTCTCTTGGTGCGGAGCACGGGCTCCAGGCACGGGGGCTTCAGGAGTTGCGGCACATGGGCTCAGTCGTTGTGGCTCACGGGCTTCGTTGCTCTGCGGCATGTGGGACCTTCCTGGAGCAGGGATCGAACCCGTGTCCCCTGCAGTGGCGGGCGGATTCTTAAGCAGTGCGCCAGCTAGGCAGCCCCAGTTGTTTCTTGTATTTCAGGGAAAGGTTTCCTTTGGCTTTTGGTTTTGTCCCCGCCCCCACCCCCCAAGAAAGGTACTGTTGGTTGCTTTGTTGACAGTGGAAAACTGTGTTGCGGTTGCTGTTGGAGTGGTGGGGGTCGTCGTCCTTGTTGCTTTGTTTCCTTTGTGGGCGTTGTTTTCTGTTGGTTTTTTCTGGCTTTGTTTCCTTGTGGATGAAAATGCCTGGTCTTGGTCTGCTTTGTTCAGGCCTCCTGCCCGCTTTCCCCATCGGGTTGCTTGTTCTGGGGGGCTGCGTTGCATGAGGCCTTGCTCTGTTTTGGACAGGAACCTCTTATGGGACATGCTTGAGGTTTTCAGATGCGTGTGTGTGTGTACGTGTACACGTGTGTGTGTCTGTACGTGTACACGTGTGCATACACGTACATATGTGTGTGCCTTTACGTACTCCTTGAAGGGCCACAGCAGTCCCAGAGCTTGACTTTGACTTTTTGGTAGTTTGGCTTGGTTTGATTTTGGTGGGACGATAGGTCACTGTGAACCTTTGCTGTAAATCTCTCTCTCACACGCACGTGCGCGCGCACGCACGCACGCACACTCACCACGTTGCATTGTGTAGATGTCCTGGAACGCGGTTTCTTTAGTGGATGGCTGTTGACACGCTGCTCCCCGCCCCCCCGCCCCCGCCCCTGCCCCCGCCCGCCGGTGACTGTGGTCAGTCCGTTTTGAAATCCACGTTCTGACCTCAAGGGCGTGTTCCCCACCCACACACCCATGTGTTCTCTTTGGACTTTGTCGCGGTCTGTGCGGAAATAGATGTTTGTTTCCATTTGTGTGGGGCCAGAGTGTATGTTTACTTTCGTTTCTAGCTTCCGGGCTCTGCGTGTCAGCTTTCCAAAGCCCTTCTCCGTGCCAGAAGGGATGAATTCCTGCGTCGTTCTCGGAGCGCTTGCCTGGTTTCGTTTCGCTGGTCCCCGCCTTCCCTCCCTCCCTCCCTCCCTCCCTCTCACCCTCCGGGGAGCTGGGGATCTCGCTTGTGGCACTGTGGGCGTCTCCGTGGAATTCCCCGCGCCCCCCCATGGCCTGGAATCGCGTCCCCTTCCAGGCAGCCTCCCGGCGGCATCTTGCCAGCTACCCCCGCCCCCGTGTGCTGCCGGGGATCGGGACGCGCCGTGGCGTGTCGTGTCGTGTCGGGCAGGGAGCTAGCTCCGAGGCGGACCCCTCGGGTCCGCGCGGGACGCCCGCCCCGCTCCGGGAGGAGCTCGGGCGTTTGGGCGGCCTGGCGCTCCGGCGTCCTCGGTGGCCGGCCGGCGACCGGGATCCGGCCCGGGGACGTTCGAGCCGGTTGTCGGGCGCCACCTGGCGGCCGCTTTTATATTGTCCCTTCCCTCCGGAGCTCCGGCGACCTTGTCGAGGGCTGTGACTCAGCCGCCGGGCCCGAAGCAGAGTTCCGGGAGGCGAGCCACGCTGGTGCTGGCAGCCCCGGTGGCGCCGAGGCGTAGGCACCTCCTGCTGTCGCCTGAGATTGGGCCTGCAGATCTATGGGGCTGTGACTGCCGCCGCGCTCCCGAGCCGGGGCGGAGGGGCCGCCTGGCCGGGTCGACCAGCATGCGCCCGTGCGCCTCCGGCTGCGGGAACCCATGTCGGGTCGTGCCGCCGCGGTGGGAGAGGAGAGGGTCTGCCGCGCCCGGAGCGCCTGGGACTTGGTGGCCCGGCCTTCTCCTGGGCCGCCCTTGGGAGCGTTCGTTCCCCGACCCCCCCCACCTCCCTTCCCGGTGCCCCCGCGTCCCGCTCCGGAGGTGGGGACCGGCTCGGGCCGAGCGTTGAGGCTGGTGGAGGCCGCCACGGGCTCGGTGGTGGACGCGCGTGCGTCCCAGTCGTCAGATTCTTTCGGACCGATGGTTTTCCGAGCCGGACTCCAGAGGTGAGGACCGGCCTGGGCCGCCAGCAGTGACCCGGAGAGGCTGGCCCGGGCCTGGGTGCGTTGCCCCGTGGGCTCCGGGCGTCTCCCTGGAGAAATGGGTTCAAGTCCCGATGGGTCCGGAGACGTGGACGGACCGGCCCCTGCTCGCGCAGGTGGCCGGCGAGGGTGCACCCGGCCTGTCAGCGTGCCCGCGTGGGTCCCGGTCGTCGGACGCGACTTTGTCTCCCCCCTCCGCCCTCCACCCCGAGTCCGGGCCGGGAGGTGGGGACTGGCGCGAGCCCTACTGGGTGGCCCGGGGAGGGGCTCCTGGGCCCGGGCGTGGTCCCTCATGGGGCCCGCTCATCGGAGGCGGCTCGGAGGGGTGCTGAGTTTCTTTCTTGGAACCAAGTCCTGGCCCGGAGACTCGGATGGACCAGTCCCTGCCCGCGTGGGGGGACCGGGGAGGGCATCCCCAGCCCGCTCCCTCTCCCCCGTGTCCCCGGCCCACTCTGCCACCCCTCCATCCCCGGGTCGACCAGGTGGCCTCGGGCGCTCCGGGGCAAGTGTGGATGGGGAAGTGTTGGGGGCACGTGGCCGGACCGAGGTTCCGGGGGCCCCCGTGAACCTCGTGGGTGGGCCCCGCTGTCGGGCGCGATGATTTTTTTCGCCGGAAATGGGGCCTTTTTGCCACCAGATAGGTGCTGACACGGTGTTCTTCTGCGTCTGTCGCCGATAGACGCTGGGGCTCCGGACGCGGGCAGGACTCCGGGCTGGGGGAGGCTGTCTGATGACCGGCTCGGTTCTTGCCACTTGAGCTGCCTGCTTGGGCCTGCGTGCCGGCTCTTGCGTGCGCGTCCGGCTGCCCCGACCCGCGGTGCCGCCTCCGGCCGCTGGCTGAGCCCGAGGGCGGCGGGGCCAGGTGGCGTTGGGTGCTCGACCCTGTGCGCTGCCCCCGCTGCAGGCACCCGGTGGTGAGTGGCCGGCACGACCCCACCCCACAGGCTCTGTGCCCCGTGTCAGGCGTTCTCGTCCTGGGGTGGTTGGCTGCTCTTGCCCGAGAGGAAGGGGCGCCGGTGAGGCGGAAGCGGGCCTCAGTGTGACGGGTCCTCGCCGTGCCTCCCCTGCGGGCCTCTCCCGCCGTGGCTTTAGGCTGGGTGGGTCAACCGATTGATGTGGTGGTGCCACGCTCTGCCGGGCTGGGCCTAAGCCGTGCCAGACGAGGGACGGACGTTCCTGGGGGACGGGACCGCTCTTCTCGTTCTGTCCGCGGGCTCCTCGCCTCTCTTCCGCCCCGCCTGCCGGGGTGTGCGGAAGGCAGGGGTGCGGCCTCCGGCCCTGAACCCGCGGTCTCCCGCCCCCGCCTCCCAGCGTGGGCGCGGGGACCGGGGTCCTCGGACGCAGCAGACGCTCTCGCTTTGCCTCCTTGGCGTACGCCTCGCGAGCGGCCCTCCCCGCGGCGGGGAGGGCCGCCCCGCCGCCACGCTGCGCGCCCCCGTCGGTGTGCGAGCGTGCCTCGCCTGGCCCTCCGTGGTGCTCCTGGAGCGCTCCAGGTCGTCCCTCAGGTGCCCGAGGCCGAGCGGTGGTGTTGTTCCCCTTTCCCAGCGTGTCCCTCGGGTCTCTGCCACCGTGGCATGTGCCGTGAGCGGCTCTCTCTTGGGGGGGGGTCGAGACGGTAAGGGAGGTGCGCCCGCCTGTTCCCCCCCCGGTGGTGGGGTCAGGGGCCGCCTCGTTGTGCTGGTCCTCAGCGGCGTGCCGCGGGGGGCTGAGCTTGGCTGAGCGCACGCCCCGTGTGGCCCCCGCTACGTGGGGGGCTGCGCGCGGGCGTGGGAGCGATCGTGGGGGCCGGGGCCTGTGAGAGAGGGGGCTGTGTCACGCATCTTGGGCGTGCTCCCCCTCGAGGGCCCGAGGGGCGAGCCCAAGGGCAGCAAGCCTACCGAGGTCGTGCCCCAGCCCTGGCCGCGAACGCTCCTGTGGGCCGTGTGCTTACCCATACCGCAGACTCCCTCCCCTCCCGCCTACTGGAGGGGGGTGCAGGCAGCTCACGGAAGCGCCTCTGTGGGCCCGAAGGGGAGGTGATGAGTGGGGCATGACACACCCATTCTGTCCATTCAACAGAGGGTCAGGGATACAGCAGACCCCAGAGAGGGACAGCAGACCCCAGAGAGGGGCAGCAGCCCGGCCGGCCACTGGGTCTCCATGTCTCAGGCTTCCCGGGGAACCTCCCCCCCTTCTCCCCACCTCCCCCCACATTCCGCCACCCACCTTGGTGCATTTAGAATGGCTCCAATTGTAAATAGATGCTGGTGGGAAGATTTCTACAGGTTACCTGCAATGGCTGACCTGTCATGCTTGTAACCCTGGGAGAGAACAATTCTCTTTGTCCCCAGAGGCGTCAGACCTCCTCTCTCAGGAACCCCTGAACCCCGGCCACTGGACTTCACTCCACTGCCACGTAGTATGGGTCCTCCAAACGTTCCTGTGACGGTGAGTATGGTTTCCATGTGGGTTGAAGCCTCCCCTTGCTGCAAGCCTTCTGTCCTCACCATGGCATAGAGACGGTTAAAAAAAATTGTGTTTGCCACTTTGGGTATACCTTCCACAGCCTGCAGTGACCAAGGCACCCACTTCGCTGGGCAAGTCCTATGAGCCTTCACAAAAGCTCTTGCAAACTTCTTGGGACCATCACTTTTCCAGTCACACTCAATCATCAGGCAAGATTGACACGGCCGATGGGAAAACTGGACTCCGAGAAGAAAGAGTGACCTACGTGGGGCTGAATGAACTGAGGGCTAGGATGATAGTGTGTGTATGACTACTTGTCTACAATAGGACTGATTGGGGAAGCCGGGGTGGGGGGCAGGGTGCGGATACCTTAGGAGCTTGGGATGAACATATACACATTCCTATACATAAAGTGGATAATCAACAAGCTCTTACGACTTGGCACAGGAAACTATACTCAATACTTTGTAATAACCTATAAGAGAAAAAAAATCTGAAACAGAATCTATCTATATCTATCTATCTATCTATCTATCATCTATCTATCTACCTATCTTTCTATCTAAATCACTGTGCTGTACACCTGAAACTGCACGACATTATAAATGCTTCAATTATTTCAAACAGAAAAGAATCTCCTAACCTGAGTGAGAGAGAGAGAGAGAGAGAACAGGACGGATTGTGAAATCTTTTCTTTGCCAGCTACAAGGGAAAATGAAAACAAACAAAATCCAATTTATTTTAAAAGTTGGACATCCATTTGGTGACTTGTACCCTTGTCAGCAAAATGGAATCACTTCTCTTTTTCTCCCTACCTGCTCCGTCCAGAATTCAGAAACTCTCCGTGAGGCTCCTTATTTCTTTGGCAAGAGAGTCACTTGCATGCGTTCCTTAGAGGCCCACGTTACGTTTCCATAAAACGGGAATACACACTTGTGGATATGAGATTCTGGTGCTATTCATTTTCCTTAGGGTGCTGCTTTTCACCTGAAAACCGGACTGGATCCTGAAGTCTTTCAAGTTGCCCCCAATATCGGGCTACAACTCTCTCCATGAATGTTTCCCACTTTCGCCCAGCCCACCCTTTTGACTTGGCATCACTGACAACGAAAACGGCCCTTTGCCTGAAGCCCTACAGACCGAAGCTGGAGGACTTGGTGAAAACTTTAGAGACATGGCCACCACAGCTCCTATGGAAACCATCCTGGTGCCTGTTTCTGTGAGAGCCACTCTGAAAGTCGAACCAAACACCCATCATCACAGCCATTTCAAACTGCTAAAGTTGCTTCCACCCTAACATCTACAAATCTTCTTCACTGACACCGCCCCCCACACGCTCCCCCCCCTCCACTGGTTTATAATCGGCCCCTGGCGACTTGGGAAGGAGCGAGCGGTGGAGAAGCAGGCGGGGGCGGGGGCGGGGGCGGGGTGGGGCGGGACCAACAGACAGTAGCCGCTGCCTGCCTGCCTGCCTGCCTGCGGGGCTGAGACCTGAGGGCTGCGGGCCACGCTGGTTTCTGCAACTCAATCCCTTCCAGGAAGCACCTGTGATGACTACTTGGCAGGGAATGGTCAAAGCTGAACTCTCTTGGCCTATTTCTGAAAAAGGCCTGAGTCTCAGCTACGACAGATTTTCTGGATTTCTTGGCCCATGCACGGACCCGCACCCTCCCATCCTGTCAGATCCTTTGTACCCACACCTCCCCTGGGAGAGTTCGTTGGCCTCGTCTGGAACATGAACAAGCAAAACCAAACACAGTGTGACATAATGTATTGGTCTTTATTGAAAAGAAACATGCTCCTCTCGCACACCTGAGGGCAGGAAGCAAAGGCAAGTTCTCAGCAGGATGGGGGACAGGGAACCCGAACCGAGGCTGGTCAGCAGTGGCCCCCTGCCCCCCACCGCCCCGCCCCCTGATCCCCGTCTCTCCCAGGCCCACGAGGGGCCTCCCTTCCCCGCCTCTCTCTGTGCCCCTCGTCTCCAGCTCCCCCAGCCCAGCTTCTGCACCCCACCCCCCCATCCCCGGCCCCGGGAAGGGGAGGCATGTCTGTCCCAGCTCCAGTTCTGATATTTCACTTGTGAAACTTCCCTAGGCCCAGGTGCCAGCTTGCCGTCCTGCTGCTTCATGTCCGTCTCTATCAGCCATGCCCAAAGGGCACGTGAAATTATGGACAGCAAATAGCACACCTAGAGGGTGTGTGTGTGGGGGTGGGGTGTGGTGTCCCTTCTCCAGGAAGCAGTGAGGGAACAAAAGGAGGCCTGGGGGAAGGAGTCCTGGGTGCCTATCATCGCGCCCCCGCCCCCCCACCACCCCGCAGCGCACCATTCGTTTCCATCTCCGCATCTGAAGGACACGTAGTCCTCGTTGAAGCAACTTGATGAGGATTCCCCTCCTAATGACGTGACAGAACCTATGAAGAACTGCACTCCTTGAATCCATAAATGCTAACAGGATCCAAGGAGTTTTCCATCAATGGCCGAAAAAGAAATGGTCCTGAACATAATAACTGCCAAGTATTCCTCTAGACGGAGGCATCATTCACTTTTTCTTTTTTTAACTTATTTTCTTTTTATGTTTTACAATAAACTGTATATATTTAGAGTGTACAATTTGGTACCCCAATCTTCCAATTCATTCCCCCCCAACCCTCCCCACTTTCCCCACTTGGTGTCCATATGTTTGTGCTCTACATCTGTGTCTCTATTTCTGCCTTGCACACCAGTTGATGTGTACCATTTTTCTGCAGTCCACATATATGTGTGAATATACAATATTTGTTTTTCTCTTTCTGACTCACTATCTTTCACTTGTTAACAACAGTAACGACGATGACGCCGACGACAAGGACAAGGATAAGGACCGGAAAAACAACAACAGAGAGAGCACTGGGCGAGTTTTCCACTTCTTAAAGGAAGGAGGCCGTGTTCCCAGGCAGGTTGGCTCAGCTGCACAGTTTCCTCCGGTGACTATTCCTGGGGGCACCGTCGAGGTGATGCACGAAACACACAGGAGGAGGCCTTCTTGAATGTCCTGCCCAGGAAATGGGGACATGATTCCAGCAGTGGCAATGGCTGCCCTTCTCTTTAGGGTGACACACGGGCCTGATGGCACTGGGCAAACCCTCCCCTCCCTCCCTCCCTCCCTCCCTCCCACCTTCCTTCCTTCCTTCCTTCCTTCTTGAGGCTCTTGGCCTCCCCACTTTAAGGAAGAGCCCAGGGCCCAGCAGAAAAGACCTTCTGCTGATCCTTGCCAGGGGGCTCTCATTTTACACACTTGAATAGGATCAGTAGACACCGTCATCCCATGAGAAGCAGACAATATCATCTAAAAGCCTACTTTCCTGGTGTCTCAGCGTGCAGGGCTCCTCCTTCTCAGGGATCTTGCGCTCTGTAGGGATAATTCACATGCTGGGGGAGTAGGTTCCCAATAGCATCTTATGAAATGGATTACAGGATGTCTTCCTTTGAAAAAGATAAAGATTATTTGGGAAAGTTATTCATATGAAGCACATGGATGATATCCTCTCTGATCTATATATTAGAGTTGACCGTTGAACAACCAACATGGGGGATTAGGGGGGCCGACCCCACACACACCATTGAGAACCCATGCATAACTTCACAGTCCAAGCTCTGTATCGGGGCTTGCACCTCTGAGTACTCAGCAACCAGAGATCCTGCAGTGCCATAGTGCACAGCTATGGAAAACATCCCCTTATGAGTCACACACACACACACACGCGTGCGTGCGTGTGCGTGCTCGAGCGCAGACATCTCAACTTTGTTACACAAGAGTTAGTGGTGTTCGAATAATCTTAGAAGTGACGACTGCTGTCTGATGAAATCAATGGATCGATCAATCAATCTATGACACTACACTTTGTATTTCCTAGTTTCAAAATGATTTGGAATTTGGCTCCTTAGAAGTTTAGCTTGGTCCTTCAAGGACAGTGTCAGTCAGAGAGAAAATAACATTTCTTCAAATCATGGAAGTGAAATAGTCCTGGACGCTTATGTGAAACATTAACAGAATTTTTCTTCTTTATTTTATAAGATAACTGGAATTAGGAAGAAAATCTCCTCGTGAAAAACCAGGTGCTACCTTTCCTTGACTGACGATCGAAGAGGAGAAAGCATTTTCTGGGCCCATGCAACTTGAGAGAAGTTCTAACTTTTCTGGAAAAGAAAGATTCCCACCCTCCCCTTGCTCGGCCATGCTAGAAACCTTCCCCTGCCCCAAACTCTGACGTGTCCCCTTGTTTGGCCTCACTGTGTGTCGTCCGTGGGCACGGGAACACACTTGCATTCCGTAACAGGAGAGCCTATGGAGAAAAGATCTCTGGCCACTTTCATGGGATCTGCATTGCTGGCTAGGTAAACCTAAGACATCAAAAGAAGTGCCTTGGAACACATGCTCCTCCCACACTGGTCACCTCATAGGATTCCTAAATGACTCTGGTTCAGCACTCACTCGACTTGGCTGTGTTTCTGTGCTTCCTGACCTAAAGGATCTATCTGGATATGCCACCCAATAGAAGCTGAAATAAATTCACTTTGGATGTGTGTGAATGCCGTTCATACAGAGAGTGGGGACTGCAGGGAGCTCTTGTGGATAAAGAAAAATGGGGGAACACATGTAGGCGACAGCACATAAAGTATAGAAAGATACACGAAGGTTTCCTTCGTTCGCGGGTTGGGAAGGGGGAACGACAGAACATTCCCTGCTTCTACTCCACGCACGCATGCACGCAGGCAGGCAGGCAGGCAGGCAGGCAGGCAGGCAGGCACCGGAGTGGGGTGGGGTGGGGGGAGCTGGCTCCTTACCCCACCCACCAGGGACGCGTGCGCGTTTAAAGAGACCAGGAGGAACGTGGTGGCGGTGGCGATGAGGAAGGAGGACCACGTTCAAGGTGTGGATTTGCGGTGAGGGCTACGTGAGGTGACTAAGAACTCGGTGCAGTGAGCGGCCCATACAAGGACAGAAGCGATGGTCCCCTAATGCTTGCAGGGCCTGGCCAGGAGCATGAACGGGAGCCCATGTCCCCAGGTTGGCATCATGACACTAGTTCATCCCTGTGAAACAGGATGTGTTTTCTGTGTTCTCCTGTCTTGACAAACACACGTCTTTACCTGTGTCTCCGTACAACGACGGTCTCTGCGTGACAGTCGGCAGAACATCCCCAGGGACAATTATCACAGAGACCTGAGGTTCTGCTTGGCTGGCAATGCTTGTGTGAATACTGCAGTGAGATACAGACAGACAGACAAACAGACAGACAGACACACACACACACACACACACACACACACACCCCTACCTATAATTATGTGTATTTAATACGATATCTTTATTGATTTTCTGTCTCAGATGACTAATGATGCTGTCAGCCTCATGATTTTCACACAGGGTTTCTGTGTGTGTCCTACTGTCGGGACAACATAGCCGGTCTGTGTCATGGAAACAGAGACACCGTGGGAGTCACAGGAATGAAGACCTCGTTCTAGGAACTGGACCTTCCAGAGGCCTGGGAGCAGCTGGGCAGGGCAGGGCAGGGCTGGGCTGGGCTGCGGAGGAGGGGAGGGGAGGGGAGGGGAGGGAAGGCTGTGGCTCTCAGTCCTCTGAGTGCCCGGTGGCAGTGGCGGAGGTGGCAGTGCCGATGGAGCTGTCAGCGCCCGCAGGGAAAGGTAGCCACCGATGTGCGGGGCCACAGGGGAGACATGGAGAGACTCGGGGGAAGGCACAGCTGTCCCTCGGTGGATCTGCGGCCAGGCAGCCAGGAGTGGCCTGGGTCACTGTCGTCCAGAGGGCACCAGCTGGGAACACTAGCCACACGCAGGGCGGCGGGTGTGTGTGTGTGTGTGTGTGTGTGTGGATGGACAGCCTTCCACCCTGCACCTCTGTGCCCACCTGTCACCATGTGGGATGGCAACAGCCTGCAGAGAGCCTTGGCTGTGGCTTCACTTCCAATGCCTACATCCCATCCAGCGTTCTCTTTGCACCAGCCCTACCCTGGGGTCGCACGGGGAGGGGGAGACTCAGAAAGGCGGTTCCCAGGCTGCCCCCGCATGGAAGTCACATGAGCCTCCGGACATGGCCGTGCCACGTCAAACACACGTCTTGAGGTAGGTCAGACTTTCCATTGTGTTACGGTTTGTTTCCTTGGGAGAAGTTGTGTCTCTTAGGCCAGGAGCAACTGGAATTGTCGGTCAAAGTCCTCAGGCAGCCCTTTGACTTGGAGGCCGAGCACAAGTTTGACACGGTATGTTTCCGGTGACATGGAATTGCAGATGGCCCACGAAGCATGCTCTCGCCAATACTGCCAAGCCTGTGGTCTCACAGGGGACGGTCTCCTCGACCGAGATGTCACCATCTCGGGAATCCGCACCTGGAGCGACACGGTGACCTCAGGACGAGCGCCCTGTCTGTGCGCCCCATCCGGATGCGCGTGGACGGGAATGGAGCAGCTCTGGGAACGGTGGACGATGCCAGCTCTTGTTCTTCTGCTCTGCTGCCTGCCGTGCACGGCTGTGGAGAGGGACGAGCCGCTGTGGAGAGGGATGAGCCGAGTCCAGTGTCTCTGAACCCACCCCAAGCAAAGAGGAGCAGGAAAGTGGGTGTGGGCCCTCCCTCGTGTGTGGCCAGGATCCTGTGCGGAGGGAGAGTCCCTGGCCCTCCCTCTGAGAGGAAGGTGCGAGAGGTGGATCGGCGGCGTCTTTCCTCGGGGCCCCAGAGCTTCTGCGGCTCCGATCTCCCCTCTTCACAGTTCTAGTTGGCGCCCGCCCCAGCACAACCTACCTGAGAGCTTCCCTGGTATCCGGAAGTGATGGCTTTGTGTTTTGAGGACGGAAGGGGAGAAAGAGCTGAGCAAAGCTTTTCCCTGGAACCTGAGTGTCTATGGGTGTGTCTGGCCCATCACCAGCGAGCGCGCTGAGTGCCACTTCCTGAGGGCAGGTGCTCTTTAAGGAAAGTATGGCTTCGTATCTTTGTTACACGCAGGCCCTTCTAGAATGTGGAGCGAGTTTCTCAAGAATCCCAGCAGAATCCCAGGTGCTGTGGAGGCTAGGGCCTCAAAGGTCCGGCTCCATCCCCTCTCTCCATCCTGGCCTGGCCTGGCCTGGCTGGGCCCCTAAGGACCCTGCTGGCCTCTAGAGTGGCCCCTGCTTCTCGGTTGGTTTCCATGCTGCTGCTCACAGAGCAATCTTCTCCAAAGGCAGCCGATCGCCGTATTCCTTCCGTGGAGCTCTGGCACGGCTCTCCTTGGCTTGGATGATAGCATGAGAGGACTGACAAGCTGAGTCCTTCCTCCAGGGCTGACCTTTTACAAACTCCGCCTTGAAGAGGGGTAAAGTCAGCATGTCATTCTCACGTGTAAGATGGGACCCGAGGGGCCAGTTCCTAGCTCTACCACTTGGGAAAGTGGGGGACTCTTCCGTCAAGGAAACGGAGAGCTCATACTTGATGGTGCAGTTGTCAGAAGCCTTTTTCTAAGCCTCCCCTGGCCCCACTGTGTCAGAAAGACGTGTCCCTCCACCTGCCGGGGACTTGATGAAGGAGAGTCACTCTGGTAGAAGTACCCGAAGCTCGATGACTTCACTGCCGTCTCCCTTTCTCTGGCACGGGCCCGCCCCTGGAGGAGCCCTGTCTTCGCCTAGCCGTGACGGCACCGCTCAGGTGAGCTGGAGACAGGACCCCAATGAGGGCAGGTGGATGGGAGCCTGTTCAAAATGACCTACACACCCAATCTGCCGTAGACATGGTCCACAGATCGTGGACGTGCCTGTGCCCCCAAAGACATCCGTGTGGCCCCGGGCATCCGGCAGCCATCTTCTCCATGTTCGCCTGACCTGTGCTCTCGCTCTTTTCTCCAGAGCACTCGCCTGATGATTCGTGGGGGAATGAAACCCCAGCTGGCAGGAGCCAAATGATCTTCCCAACACAAGGGAAAAGAAGAGGTGGGGTCCCGCATCCCTCCAATGTGTCTGTGCCTAAGAATGAGTTTCTAAGAAATCTCATCCTCCTTTAGCTCCCTTAACTCTCCCCCGCCCCCCCCACCCCCACCCCCGGCGCCCGCCAGCCCGGGCCATAGTATAGTTACTTTCCCAGATTTCCTCCCTCTCCTCAGCAGAACCGAAGAGATTGTAGGTGTTGCCACTTCTCTGAGTCTTTCTTTGCTTTCTTAGGAGGGCTGCCCCATGTCACGTAAAACTTGGAAGACATACACGCGTGAGCATCTCTCCTTGTGATTCTAACCCAGGGAAGAGCATTTAAAAATCGAAAGGAGGCAAACTAGGGTTCAGGCACCCAGAGTTGAGCCGGGTGGCCACTGGGAAGAGAGTTCCAGACGCCTTCCTGTTTGGGGGAGGGGGAAATCTCCCCCTCTGCCCCTCTTGAGTCCTCGTGGCTGGACTCATCCTAACATGGACTCAAGGCAGGCGGATAGAGGAAGCGGGAGCGGGAACACGTGTTCGTTTGTTGTTGTTGTTGTTGTTGTTGTTGTTTTACCTTCTAGCCCTGAGAAGTGGCTGAGGCGGGCAGCTTTTCGACTGTGTAGACCAAGGGACAGTACATGTGTGAGACAGGGATCAGACCGAGAGACTTAGCTTTCGGGTGTGCCCTGAGGGAAGGAAGAATCTAAACAGAGTTTGGGCTTGGGGGGGTCCCTGAAAGAAGTCACAGTGTTTGTCTCCCTAGGCTTCTCGGCCCCAATGAATTCCCTACTTTGGGGATCGGAGCGTCCTCCTAACTCCAGGTGCAGATGCAGGGAGTGCGCCTTTCACCCGAGAGAGAGATGGATGTCTCGCTTTCAGGGAGACACAAAGGAGAGCCCGAGGGTCCCTCTTGTGTTGGCCGCCTGCTTGAGGTCACCGTCACGCCAAATGATCACTGTGCCACGGAGGTGCATTTTGGCGTGGCCTATCCTGGGCTCCACAGCCACCTCCCTGAGAACGGGTATGGTCAGAACCGTAGGAAGCTCAAGGGCGCCGCCAGCCGCTTTCAAAAACGTATCTGTCAGCACCTGCTGGCTGCAACCGCGAGGTTTCCAAGTGCCCTCCGCATATTCTCCCCCTCCCCCGCAACGACCTCATCACTTCCAATCCTGGCGAACAATGTATGGAACCTTTGCTGGGGTTTTCGTTTGTTTCTCTTTTGTGGGGTTTCTCTCTCTCTCTCTCTCTCTCTCTCTCTCTCTCTCTGTCACATGCACTCTGATGTTCGGGGCCTAATGGGAGAAATGAAATCAAGCGAGGGGTTTTGCCCTCAGGTTGCCTTGGTCTCGGGTTGACTTGTGTGCGCTGAGAAAGACGGCCTTTACTGAAGGCCCTGCACAGACTTTTTGACACCCCCGATCCATGGAATCCTGAAGCTGTGGAACCTAGAAATCTTTCAGTCTCCTTTTGATTTGGAAATCTTCTCCTTGACAGAAAGAAGCCCATTTAAAAGAGAAAAAGAAAAAGTGGAACTGCATGAGCAGATCGGTTTTTAGATCTCAGCCGGGCGGCTGCCCGGTTCTCTGGGGAGAACTGTCTTCATCTTGCAAATCTGTACACACAGCCCACAGTGGCCTGGGATGGAGGCCAGTGGACTGGATTGGGCAGAACCTGAGACCAGAGGAAAGAGAAAAAAAATAAGAAAAATGGTGGTGGTGGTTGGGGGGAGGGGGAAGAGGTCTGCTTTGAAAAATAGGAACTGCTGGCAGGGCTCCCTCACCCCCACCCCCCCCACCCCAAAGTAGGACTGTGTATCCAGGCGTAGAAATGATACTGTGCCAAGAAGGCAAGCGCTGTTGAGACTGCTGTTCCTATGATGTTACAAACCGAAAGCGATGCTTTCTGGTCGAGGCTCTCCATGACAATCTACTAAGCAAATCATAGGTTGGCTGTTTTGGACGTTCTCTGCAGTTTTCATTGGGAGTGAGGAAGAGCCGTTTGTACATGTTTTGATACAATGTTTTGAATGCTGTGGGACCATGGTATGTTTCCGCCGTGGATGAACAAGGTTGCCTTTTCCAGCTTCCGCTTGCATGGTCATTTCCTGGTCCTGACGACCCCCCCCCCCCCGGCCCCAAGTGAGGGAGGCCTGTGTGTCTTTGTGTCCATTTAGAAGGGTTGGTGCTTGATGCCAGCATGATATCCAAATCTTGATTTTGGACTTACCAAACTACTGTTGGGAGTTTGTTTCTTGTCTTAATCTCCCTTAACTCTTGCAGTCACCTGAGTGTCCAGTCTTGATCTCGCGTCTCTCTCTGCCTCTGTCTCTGTCTCTCTCGCTCTTTCCTTTTGTTGATTTCTTCAAGGCAAGCCATCTTTTTCCTCCTCCTCCTCCTCCTCCTCCTCCTCCCCCTCCTCCTCCTCCCCCACCACCCTCCTCTTCCTCTTCCTCCTTTCTCTGCCCCCCTCCCCCCTCCCTCCCTCCTCCCCCCGCCCTTTTAAAATTGAAGTCTAACAGACTGACAAGAGTATATTGGTTTTCAAGTGTATACCCTAGCGAGTGGCTATGTTTACACATGGCCCAGGGATCTCCGTGATAAGTCTCGTTACTGTCTGTCACCATTCGATGTCATGACAGTAGGATGGACTCTATTCCGCCTGCTGTACATGACATCCTGCGAGTGCGTTGTTTATTTCATAACTAGAAGTGGGCACCGCTTCCTCTCCCTCACCTATTGCACTCGTCTCCCTCTTCCCCCCTCCCTCCCTCCTCTGGCCACCCCCCATTTGTTCCTTTTAGGTGTCGATGAACCTGTTTGCGGTTCCTTCTTTGTGTTCATGTGTGTGTATTGCTGTGCACGTTCTTCACAGACATGATAGTCTCGCGACCTGAGGTATCTTGTGTAGTGCAATGCCCTCTGGGTCTCTCCATGTTTCCGCGGATGGCAAGACCTCATTCCCTGGTAGGGTTGAGTCATAAACGTGCGTGCGCCTGTGTGTGACTAGGTAGAGACGTATGCACACAGAGAGTGCTATCGGTATGTCCCTAACTATGGCTACATAGGGATAGGTGTGGATACACATACACGTGTGTGTATGTGTCACCCTCACCCCCTCGGTGGGCACGTAGTGGAGTTGCTGGGTCATGTGGTAGTTGTTGGTGCAGTGCTTTCAGGGACTTCTGTGCTGTTTTCCGTAGTGTCATCTGTTGTCGGGGAGCCATTCTGTCAGGCACCAGGTGATATCTCTGAGTCCTCCAGCATGACATGGTGGTGGTCTCTCTCAGCGTGAAAAATAGGTGTCCCGTCAGGAGCCACTTTCCTCTGCCGTTTGGAACTTGCTGTCGTGATTCCAGATCCTGGGCCTGGCCGTGTATGCTTGTGCAGAGAAATGCCAGCGCTTTTTATCATACCCTCCATTTAAAAAAAAAAATTGTTCTGTATTTGATGGGCTGCGTTGGGTCTTTTTTTGCTGTGCGTGGGCTTTCTTTCCGTTGCGGTGAGTGGGGGCTCCCCTTCGTTGTGGTGCGCAGGCTCCTCATTGCCAGTGGCTTCTCTTGGTGCGGAGCACGGGCTCCAGGCACGGGGGCTTCAGGAGTTGCGGCACATGGGCTCAGTCGTTGTGGCTCACGGGCTTCGTTGCTCTGCGGCATGTGGGACCTTCCTGGAGCAGGGATCGAACCCGTGTCCCCTGCAGTGGCGGGCGGATTCTTAAGCAGTGCGCCAGCTAGGCAGCCCCAGTTGTTTCTTGTATTTCAGGGAAAGGTTTCCTTTGGCTTTCGGTTTTGTCCCCGCCCCCACCCCCCAAGAAAGGTACTGTTGGTTGCTTTGTTGACAGTGGAAAACTGTGTTGCGGTTGCTGTTGGAGTGGTGGGGGTCGTCGTCCTTGTTGCTTTGTTTCCTTTGTGGGCATTGTTTTCTGTTGGTTTTTTCTGGCTTTGTTTCCTTGTGGATGAAAATGCCTGGTCTTGGTCTGCTCTGTTCAGGCCTCCTGCCCGTTTTCCCCATCGGGTTGCTTGTTCTGGGGGGCTGCGTTGCATGAGGCCTTGCTCTGTTTTGGACAGGAACCTCTTATGGGACATGCTTGAGGTTTTCAGATGCGTGTGTGTGTGTACGTGTACACGTGTGTGTGTCTGTACGTGTACACGTGTGCATACACGTACATATGTGTGTGCCTTTACGTACTCCTTGAAGGGCCACAGCAGTCCCAGAGCTTGACTTTGACTTTTTGGTAGTTTGGCTTGGTTTGATTTTGGTGGGACGACAGGTCACTGTGAACCTTTGCTGTAAATCTCTCTCTCACATGCACGCGCGTGTGCGCGCGCGCACACACGCACGCACGCACACTCACCACGTTGCATTGTGTAGATGTCCTGGAACGCGGTTTCTTTAGTGGATGGCTGTTGACACGCTGCTCCCCGCCCCCCCGCCCCAGCCCCTGCCCCCGCCCGCCGGTGACTGTGGTCAGTCCGTTTTGAAATCCACGTTCTGACCTCAAGGGCGTGTTCCCCACCCACACACCCATGTGTTCTCTTTGGACTTTGTCGCGGTCTGTGCGGAAATAGATGTTTGTTTCCATTTGTGTGGGGCCAGAGTGTATGTTTACTTTCGTTTCTAGCTTCCGGGCTCTGCGTGTCAGCTTTCCAAAGCCCTTCTCCGTGCCAGAAGGGATGAATTCCTGCGTCGTTCTCGGAGCGCTTGCCTGGTTTCGTTTCGCTGGTCCCCGCCTTCCCTCCCTCCCTCCCTCCCTCTCACCCTCCGGGGAGCTGGGGATCTCGCTTGTGGCACTGTGGGCGTCTCCGTGGAATTCCCCGCGCCCCCCCCCATGGCCTGGAATCGCGTCCCCTTCCAGGCAGCCTCCCGGCGGCATCTTGCCAGCTACCGCCGCCCCCGTGTGCTGCCGGGGATCTGGACGCGCCGTGTCGTGTCGTGTCGTGTCGGGCAGGGAGCTAGCTCCGAGGCGGACCCCTCGGGGCCGCGCGGGACGCCCGCCCCGCTCCGGGAGGAGCTCGGGCGTTTGGGCGGCCCGGCGCTCCGGCGTCCTCGGTGGCCGGCCGGCGACAGGGATCCGGCCCGGGGACGTTCGAGCCGGTTGTCGGGCGCCTCCTGGCGGCCGCTTTTATATTGTCCCTTCCCTCCGGAGCTCCTGCGACCTTGTCGAGGGCTGTGACTCAGCCGCCAGGCCCGAAGCAGAGTTCCGGGAGGCGAGCCACGCTGGTGCTGGCAGCCCCGGTGGCGCCGAGGCGTAGGCACCTCCTGCTGTCGCCTGAGATTGGGCCTGCAGATCTATGGGGCTGTGACTGCCGCCGCGCTCCCGAGCCGGGGCGGAGGGGCCGCCTGGCCGGGTCGACCAGCATGCGCCCGTGCCCCTCCGGCTGCGGGAACCCATGTCGGGTCGTGCCGCCGCGGTGGGAGAGGAGAGGGTCTGCCGTGCCCGGAGCGCCTGGGACTTGGTGGCCCGGCCTTCTCCTGGGCCGCCCTTGGGAGCGTTCGTTCCCCGACCCCCCCCACCTCCCTTCCCGGTGCCCCCGCGTCCCGCTCCGGAGGTGGGGACCGGCTCGGGCCGAGCGTTGAGGCCGGTGGAGGCCGCCACGGGCTCGGTGGTGGACGCGCGTGCGTCCCAGTCGTCAGATTCTTTCGGACCGATGGTTTACCGAGCCGGACTCCAGAGGTGAGGACCGGCCTGGGCCGCCAGCAGTGACCCGGAGAGGCTGGCCCGGGCCTGGGTGCGTTGCCCCGTGGGCTCCGGGCGTCTCCCTGGAGAAATGGGTTCAAGTCCCGATGGGTCCGGAGACGTGGACGGACCGGCCCCTGCTCGTGCAGGTGGCCGGCGAGGGTGCACCTGGCCTGTCAGCGTGCCCGCGTGGCTCCCGGTCGTCAGACGCGACTTTGTCTCCCCCCTCCGCCCTCCACCCCGAGTCCGGGCCGGGAGGTGGGGACTGGCGCGAGCCCTACTGGGTGGCCCGGGGAGGGGCTCCCGGGCCCGGGCGTGGTCCCTCATGGGGCCCGCTCATCGGAGGCGGCTTGGAGGGGTGCTGAGTTTCTTTCTTGGAACCAAGTCCTGGCCCGGAGACTCGGATGGACCGGTCCCTGCCCGCGTGGGGGGACCGGGGAGGGCGTCCCCAGCCCGCTCCCTCTCCCCCGTGTCCCCGGCCCACTCTGCCACCCCTCCATCCCCGGGTCGACCAGGTGGCCTTGGGCGCTCCGGGGCAAGTGTGGATGGGGAAGTGTTGGGGGCAGGTGGCCGGACCGAGGTTCCGGGGGCCCCCGTGAACCTCGTGGGTGGGCCCCGCTGTCGGGCGCGATGATTTTTTTCGCCGGAAATGGGGCCTCTTTGCCACCAGATAGGTGCTGACATGGTGTTCTTCTGCGTCTGTCGCCGATAGACGCTGGGGCTCCGGACGCCGGCAGGACTCCGGGCTGGGGGTGGCTGTCTGATACCCGGCTCGGTCCTTGCCACTTGAGCTGCCCGCTTGGGCCTGCGTGCCGGCTCTTGCGTGCGCGTCCGGCTGCTCCGACCCGCGGTGCCGCCTCCGGCCGCTGGCTGAGCCCGAGGGCGGCGGGGCCAGGTGGCGTTGGGTGCTCGACCCTGTGCGCTGCCCCCGCTGCAGGCACCCGGTGGTGAGTGGCCGGCACGACCCCACCCCACAGGCTCTGTGCCCCGTGTCAGGCGTTCTCGTCCTGGGGTGGTTGGCTGCTCTTGCCCGAGAGGAAGGGGCGCCGGCGAGGCGGAAGCGGGCCTCAGTGTGACGGGTCCTCGCCATGCCTCCCCTGCGGGCCTCTCCCGCTGTGGCTTTAGGCTGGGTGGGTCAACCGATTGATGTGGTGGTGCCACGCTCCGCCGGGCTGGGCCTAAGCCATGCCAGACGAGGGACGGACGTTCCTGGGGGATGGGACCGCTCTTCTCGTTCTGTCCGCGGGCTCCTCGCCTCTCTTCCGCCCCGCCTGCCGGGGTGTGCGGAAGGCAGGGGTGCGGCCTCCGGCCCTGAACCCGCGGTCTCCCGCCCCCGCCTCCCAGCGTGGGCGCGGGGACCGGGGTCCTCGGATGCAGCAGACGCTCTCGCTTTGCCTCCTTGGCATACGCCTCGCGAGCGGCCCTCCCCGCGGCGGGGAGGGCCGCCCCGCCGCCACGCTGCGCACCCCCGTCGGTGTGCGAGCGTGCCTCGCCTGGCCCTCCGTGGTGCTCCTGGAGCACTCCAGGTCGTCCCTCAGGTGCCCGAGGCCGAGCGGTGGTGTTGTTCCCCTTTCCCAGCGTGTCCCTCGGGTCTCTGCCACGTGGCATGTGCCGTGAGCGGCTCTCTCTTGGGGGGGGTCGAGACGGTAAGGGAGGTGCGCCCGCCTGTTCCCCCCCCGGCGGTGGGGTCAGGGGCCGCCTCGTTGTGCTGGTCCTCAGTGGCGTGCCGCGGGGGGCTGAGCTTGGCTGAGCGCACGCCCCGTGTGGCCCCCGCTACGTGGGGGGCTGCGCGCGGGCGTGGGAGCGATCGTGGGGGCCGGGGCCTGTGAGAGAGGGGGCTGTGTCACGCATCTTGGGCGTGCTCCCCCTCGAGGGCCCGAGGGTCGAGCCCGAGGGCAGCAAGCCTACCGAGGTCGTGCCCCAGCCCTGGCCGCGAACGCTCCCGTGGGCCGTGTGCTTACCCATACCGCAGACTCCCTCCCCTCCAGCCGACTGGAGGGGGGTGTAGGCAGCTCACGGAAGCGCCTCTGTGGGCCCAAAGGGGAGGTGATGAGTGGGGCATGACACGCCCATTCTGTCCATTCAACAGAGGGTCAGGGCTACAGCAGACCCCAGAGAGGGACAGCAGACCCCAGAGAGGGGCAGCAGCCCGGCCGGCCACTGGGTCTCCATGTCTCAGGCTTCCCGGGGAACCTCCCCCCCTTCTCCCCGCCTCCCCCCACATTCCGCCACCCACCTTGGTGCATTTAGAATGGCTCCAATTGTAAATAGATGCTGGTGGGAAGATTTCTACAGGTTACCTGCAATGGCTGACCTGTCATGCTTGTAACCCTGGGAGAGAACAATTCTCTTTGTCCCCAGAGGCGTCAGACCTCCTCTCTCAGGAACCCCTGAACCCCGGCCACTGGACTTCACTCCACTGCCACGTAGTATGGGTCCTCCAAACGTTCCTGTGACGGTGAGTATGGTTTCCATGTGGGTTGAAGCCTCCCCTTGCTGCAAGCCTTCTGTCCTCACCATGGCATAGAGACGGTTAAAAAAAATTGTGTTTGCCACTTTGGGTATACCTTCCACAGCCTGCAGTGACCAAGGCACCCACTTCGCTGGGCAAGTCCTATGAGCCTTCACAAAAGCTCTTGCAAACTTCTTGGGACCATCACTTTTCCAGTCACACTCAATCATCAGGCAAGATTGACACGGCCGATGGGAAAACTGGACTCCGAGAAGAAAGAGTGACCTACGTGGGGCTGAATGAACTGAGGGCTAGGATGATAGTGTGTGTATGACTACTTGTCTACAATAGGACTGATTGGGGAAGCCGGGGTGGGGGGCAGGGTGCGGATACCTTAGGAGCTTGGGATGAACATATACACATTCCTATACATAAAGTGGATAATCAACAAGCTCTTACGACTTGGCACAGGAAACTATACTCAATACTTTGTAATAACCTATAAGAGAAAAAAAATCTGAAACAGAATCTATCTATATCTATCTATCTATCTATCTATCATCTATCTATCTACCTATCTTTCTATCTAAATCACTGTGCTGTACACCTGAAACTGCACGACATTATAAATGCTTCAATTATTTCAAACAGAAAAGAATCTCCTAACCTGAGTGAGAGAGAGAGAGAGAGAGAACAGGACGGATTGTGAAATCTTTTCTTTGCCAGCTACAAGGGAAAATGAAAACAAACAAAACCCAATTTATTTTAAAAGTTGGACATCCATTTGGTGACTTGTACCCTTGTCAGCAAAATGGAATCACTTCTCTTTTTCTCCCTACCTGCTCCGTCCAGAATTCAGAAACTCTCCGTGAGGCTCCTTATTTCTTTGGCAAGAGAGTCACTTGCATGCGTTCCTTAGAGGCCCACGTTACGTTTCCATAAAACGGGAATACACACTTGTGGATATGAGATTCTGGTGCTATTCATTTTCCTTAGGGTGCTGCTTTTCACCTGAAAACCGGACTGGATCCTGAAGTCTTTCAAGTTGCCCCCAATATCGGGCTACAACTCTCTCCATGAATGTTTCCCACTTTCGCCCAGCCCACCCTTTTGACTTGGCATCACTGACAACGAAAACGGCCCTTTGCCTGAAGCCCTACAGACCGAAGCTGGAGGACTTGGTGAAAACTTTAGAGACATGGCCACCACAGCTCCTATGGAAACCATCCTGGTGCCTGTTTCTGTGAGAGCCACTCTGAAAGTCGAACCAAACACCCATCATCACAGCCATTTCAAACTGCTAAAGTTGCTTCCACCCTAACATCTACAAATCTTCTTCACTGACACCGCCCCCCACACGCTCCCCCCCCTCCACTGGTTTATAATCGGCCCCTGGCGACTTGGGAAGGAGCGAGCGGTGGAGAAGCAGGCGGGGGCGGGGGCGGGGGCGGGGTGGGGCGGGACCAACAGACAGTAGCCGCTGCCTGCCTGCCTGCCTGCCTGCGGGGCTGAGACCTGAGGGCTGCGGGCCACGCTGGTTTCTGCAACTCAATCCCTTCCAGGAAGCACCTGTGATGACTACTTGGCAGGGAATGGTCAAAGCTGAACTCTCTTGGCCTATTTCTGAAAAAGGCCTGAGTCTCAGCTACGACAGATTTTCTGGATTTCTTGGCCCATGCACGGACCCGCACCCTCCCATCCTGTCAGATCCTTTGTACCCACACCTCCCCTGGGAGAGTTCTTTGGCCTCGTCTGGAACATGAACAAGCAAAACCAAACACAGTGTGACATAATGTATTGGTCTTTATTGAAAAGAAACATGCTCCTCTCGCACACCTGAGGGCAGGAAGCAAAGGCAAGTTCTCAGCAGGATGGGGGACAGGGAACCCGAACCGAGGCTGGTCAGCAGTGGCCCCCTGCCCCCCACCGCCCCGCCCCCTGATCCCCGTCTCTCCCAGGCCCATGAGGGGCCTCCCTTCCCCGCCTCTCTCTGTGCCCCTCGTCTCCAGCTCCCCCAGCCCAGCTTCTGCACCCCACCCCCCCATCCCCGGCCCCGGGAAGGGGAGGCATGTCTGTCCCAGCTCCAGTTCTGATATTTCACTTGTGAAACTTCCCTAGGCCCAGGTGCCAGCTTGCCGTCCTGCTGCTTCATGTCCGTCTCTATCAGCCATGCCCAAAGGGCACGTGAAATTATGGACAGCAAATAGCACACCTAGAGGGTGTGTGTGTGGGGGTGGGGTGTGGTGTCCCTTCTCCAGGAAGCAGTGAGGGAACAAAAGGAGGCCTGGGGGAAGGAGTCCTGGGTGCCTATCATCGCGCCCCCGCCCCCCCACCACCCCGCAGCGCACCATTCGTTTCCATCTCCGCATCTGAAGGACACGTAGTCCTCGTTGAAGCAACTTGATGAGGATTCCCCTCCTAATGACGTGACAGAACCTATGAAGAACTGCACTCCTTGAATCCATAAATGCTAACAGGATCCAAGGAGTTTTCCATCAATGGCCGAAAAAGAAATGGTCCTGAACATAATAACTGCCAAGTATTCCTCTAGACGGAGGCATCATTCACTTTTTCTTTTTTTAACTTATTTTCTTTTTATGTTTTACAATAAACTGTATATATTTAGAGTGTACAATTTGGTACCCCAATCTTCCAATTCATTCCCCCCCAACCCTCCCCACTTTCCCCACTTGGTGTCCATATGTTTGTGCTCTACATCTGTGTCTCTATTTCTGCCTTGCACACCAGTTGATGTGTACCATTTTTCTGCAGTCCACATATATGTGTGAATATACAATATTTGTTTTTCTCTTTCTGACTCACTATCTTTCACTTGTTAACAACAGTAACGACGATGACGACGACGACAAGGACAAGGATAAGGACCGGAAAAACAACAACAGAGAGAGCACTGGGCGAGTTTTCCACTTCTTAAAGGAAGGAGGCCGTGTTCCCAGGCAGGTTGGCTCAGCTGCACAGTTTCCTCCGGTGACTATTCCTGGGGGCACCGTCGAGGTGATGCACGAAACACACAGGAGGAGGCCTTCTTGAATGTCCTGCCCAGGAAATGGGGACATGATTCCAGCAGTGGCAATGGCTGCCCTTCTCTTTAGGGTGACACACGGGCCTGATGGCACTGGGCAAACCCTCCCCTCCCTCCCTCCCTCCCTCCCTCCCACCTTCCTTCCTTCCTTCCTTCCTTCTTGAGGCTCTTGGCCTCCCCACTTTAAGGAAGAGCCCAGGGCCCAGCAGAAAAGACCTTCTGCTGATCCTTGCCAGGGGGCTCTCATTTTACACACTTGAATAGGATCAGTAGACACCGTCATCCCATGAGAAGCAGACAATATCATCTAAAAGCCTACTTTCCTGGTGTCTCAGCGTGCAGGGCTCCTCCTTCTCAGGGATCTTGCGCTCTGTAGGGATAATTCACATGCTGGGGGAGTAGGTTCCCAATAGCATCTTATGAAATGGATTACAGGATGTCTTCCTTTGAAAAAGATAAAGATTATTTGGGAAAGTTATTCATATGAAGCACATGGATGATATCCTCTCTGATCTATATATTAGAGTTGACCGTTGAACAACCAACATGGGGGATTAGGGGGGCCGACCCCACACACACCATTGAGAACCCATGCATAACTTCACAGTCCAAGCTCTGTATCGGGGCTTGCACCTCTGAGTACTCAGCAACCAGAGATCCTGCAGTGCCATAGTGCACAGCTATGGAAAACATCCCCTTATGAGTCACACACACACACACACGCGTGCGTGCGTGTGCGTGCTCGAGCGCAGACATCTCAACTTTGTTACACAAGAGTTAGTGGTGTTCGAATAATCTTAGAAGTGACGACTGCTGTCTGATGAAATCAATGGATCGATCAATCAATCTATGACACTACACTTTGTATTTCCTAGTCTCAAAATGATTTGGAATTTGGCTCCTTAGAAGTTTAGCTTGGTCCTTCAAGGACAGTGTCAGTCAGAGAGAAAATAACATTTCTTCAAATCATGGAAGTGAAATAGTCCTGGACGCTTATGTGAAACATTAACAGAATTTTTCTTCTTTATTTTATAAGATAACTGGAATTAGGAAGAAAATCTCCTCGTGAAAAACCAGGTGCTACCTTTCCTTGACTGACGATCGAAGAGGAGAAAGCATTTTCTGGGCCCATGCAACTTGAGAGAAGTTCTAACTTTTCTGGAAAAGAAAGATTCCCACCCTCCCCTTGCTCGGCCATGCTAGAAACCTTCCCCTGCCCCAAACTCTGACGTGTCCCCTTGTTTGGCCTCACTGTGTGTCGTCCGTGGGCACGGGAACACACTTGCATTCCGTAACAGGAGAGCCTATGGAGAAAAGATCTCTGGCCACTTTCATGGGATCTGCATTGCTGGCTAGGTAAACCTAAGACATCAAAAGAAGTGCCTTGGAACACATGCTCCTCCCACACTGGTCACCTCATAGGATTCCTAAATGACTCTGGTTCAGCACTCACTCGACTTGGCTGTGTTTCTGTGCTTCCTGACCTAAAGGATCTATCTGGATATGCCACCCAATAGAAGCTGAAATAAATTCACTTTGGATGTGTGTGAATGCCGTTCATACAGAGAGTGGGGACTGCAGGGAGCTCTTGTGGATAAAGAAAAATGGGGGAACACATGTAGGCGACAGCACATAAAGTATAGAAAGATACACGAAGGTTTCCTTCGTTCGCGGGTTGGGAAGGGGGAACGACAGAACATTCCCTGCTTCTACTCCACGCACGCATGCACGCAGGCAGGCAGGCAGGCAGGCAGGCAGGCAGGCACCGGAGTGGGGTGGGGTGGGGGGAGCTGGCTCCTTACCCCACCCACCAGGGACGCGTGCGCGTTTAAAGAGACCAGGAGGAACGTGGTGGCGGTGGCGATGAGGAAGGAGGACCACGTTCAAGGTGTGGATTTGCGGTGAGGGCTACGTGAGGTGACTAAGAACTCGGTGCAGTGAGCGGCCCATACAAGGACAGAAGCGATGGTCCCCTAATGCTTGCAGGGCCTGGCCAGGAGCATGAACGGGAGCCCATGTCCCCAGGTTGGCATCATGACACTAGTTCATCCCTGTGAAACAGGATGTGTTTTCTGTGTTCTCCTGTCTTGACAAACACACGTCTTTACCTGTGTCTCCGTACAACGACGGTCTCTGCGTGACAGTCGGCAGAACATCCCCAGGGACAATTATCACAGAGACCTGAGGTTCTGCTTGGCTGGCAATGCTTGTGTGAATACTGCAGTGAGATACAGACAGACAGACAAACAGACAGACAGACACACACACACACACACACACACACACACACACACCCCTACCTATAATTATGTGTATTTAATACGATATCTTTATTGATTTTCTGTCTCAGATGACTAATGATGCTGTCAGCCTCATGATTTTCACACAGGGTTTCTGTGTGTGTCCTACTGTCGGGACAACATAGCCGGTCTGTGTCATGGAAACAGAGACACCGTGGGAGTCACAGGAATGAAGACCTCGTTCTAGGAACTGGACCTTCCAGAGGCCTGGGAGCAGCTGGGCAGGGCAGGGCAGGGCTGGGCTGGGCTGCGGAGGAGGGGAGGGGAGGGGAGGGGAGGGAAGGCTGTGGCTCTCAGTCCTCTGAGTGCCCGGTGGCAGTGGCGGAGGTGGCAGTGCCGATGGAGCTGTCAGCGCCCGCAGGGAAAGGTAGCCACCGATGTGCGGGGCCACAGGGGAGACATGGAGAGACTCGGGGGAAGGCACAGCTGTCCCTCGGTGGATCTGCGGCCAGGCAGCCAGGAGTGGCCTGGGTCACTGTCGTCCAGAGGGCACCAGCTGGGAACACTAGCCACACGCAGGGCGGCGGGTGTGTGTGTGTGTGTGTGTGTGTGGATGGACAGCCTTCCACCCTGCACCTCTGTGCCCACCTGTCACCATGTGGGATGGCAACAGCCTGCAGAGAGCCTTGGCTGTGGCTTCACTTCCAATGCCTACATCCCATCCAGCGTTCTCTTTGCACCAGCCCTACCCTGGGGTCGCACGGGGAGGGGGAGACTCAGAAAGGCGGTTCCCAGGCTGCCCCCGCATGGAAGTCACATGAGCCTCCGGACATGGCCGTGCCACGTCAAACACACGTCTTGAGGTAGGTCAGACTTTCCATTGTGTTACAGTTTGTTTCCTTGGGAGAAGTTGTGTCTCTTAGGCCAGGAGCAACTGGAATTGTCGGTCAAAGTCCTCAGGCAGCCCTTTGACTTGGAGGCCGAGCACAAGTTTGACACGGTATGTTTCCGGTGACATGGAATTGCAGATGGCCCACGAAGCATGCTCTCGCCAATACTGCCAAGCCTGTGGTCTCACAGGGGACGGTCTCCTCGACCGAGATGTCACCATCTCGGGAATCCGCACCTGGAGCGACACGGTGACCTCAGGACGAGCGCCCTGTCTGTGCGCCCCATCCGGATGCGCGTGGACGGGAATGGAGCAGCTCTGGGAACGGTGGACGATGCCAGCTCTTGTTCTTCTGCTCTGCTGCCTGCCGTGCACGGCTGTGGAGAGGGACGAGCCGCTGTGGAGAGGGATGAGCCGAGTCCAGTGTCTCTGAACCCACCCCAAGCAAAGAGGAGCAGGAAAGTGGGTGTGGGCCCTCCCTCGTGTGTGGCCAGGATCCTGTGCGGAGGGAGAGTCCCTGGCCCTCCCTCTGAGAGGAAGGTGCGAGAGGTGGATCGGCGGCGTCTTTCCTCGGGGCCCCAGAGCTTCTGCGGCTCCGATCTCCCCTCTTCACAGTTCTAGTTGGCGCCCGCCCCAGCACAACCTACCTGAGAGCTTCCCTGGTATCCGGAAGTGATGGCTTTGTGTTTTGAGGACGGAAGGGGAGAAAGAGCTGAGCAAAGCTTTTCCCTGGAACCTGAGTGTCTATGGGTGTGTCTGGCCCATCACCAGCGAGCGCGCTGAGTGCCACTTCCTGGGGGCAGGTGCTCTTTAAGGAAAGTATGGCTTCGTATCTTTGTTACACGCAGGCCCTTCTAGAATGTGGAGCGAGTTTCTCAAGAATCCCAGCAGAATCCCAGGTGCTGTGGAGGCTAGGGCCTCAAAGGTCCGGCTCCATCCCCTCTCTCCATCCTGGCCTGGCCTGGCCTGGCTGGGCCCCTAAGGACCCTGCTGGCCTCTAGAGTGGCCCCTGCTTCTCGGTTGGTTTCCATGCTGCTGCTCACAGAGCAATCTTCTCCAAAGGCAGCCGATCGCCGTATTCCTTCCGTGGAGCTCTGGCACGGCTCTCCTTGGCTTGGATGATAGCATGAGAGGACTGACAAGCTGAGTCCTTCCTCCAGGGCTGACCTTTTACAAACTCCGCCTTGAAGAGGGGTAAAGTCAGCATGTCATTCTCACGTGTAAGATGGGACCCGAGGGGCCAGTTCCTAGCTCTACCACTTGGGAAAGTGGGGGACTCTTCCGTCAAGGAAACGGAGAGCTCATACTTGATGGTGCAGTTGTCAGAAGCCTTTTTCTAAGCCTCCCCTGGCCCCACTGTGTCAGAAAGACGTGTCCCTCCACCTGCCGGGGACTTGATGAAGGAGAGTCACTCTGGTAGAAGTACCCGAAGCTCGATGACTTCACTGCCGTCTCCCTTTCTCTGGCACGGGCCCGCCCCTGGAGGAGCCCTGTCTTCGCCTAGCCGTGACGGCACCGCTCAGGGGAGCTGGAGACAGGACCCCAATGAGGGCAGGTGGATGGGAGCCTGTTCAAAATGACCTACACACCCAATCTGCCGTAGACATGGTCCACAGATCGTGGACGTGCCTGTGCCCCCGAAGACATCCGTGTGGCCCCGGGCATCCGGCAGCCATCTTCTCCATGTTCGCCTGACCTGTGCTCTCGCTCTTTTCTCCAGAGCACTCGCCTGATGATTCGTGGGGGAATGAAACCCCAGCTGGCAGGAGCCAAATGATCTTCCCAACACAAGGGAAAAGAAGAGGTGGGGTCCCGCATCCCTCCAATGTGTCTGTGCCTAAGAATGAGTTTCTAAGAAATCTCATCCTCCTTTAGCTCCCTTAACTCTCCCCCGCCCCCCCCACCCCCACCCCCGGCGCCCGCCAGCCCGGGCCATAGTATAGTTACTTTCCCAGATTTCCTCCCTCTCCTCAGCAGAACCGAAGAGATTGTAGGTGTTGCCACTTCTCTGAGTCTTTCTTTGCTTTCTTAGGAGGGCTGCCCCATGTCACGTAAAACTTGGAAGACATACACGCGTGAGCATCTCTCCTTGTGATTCTAACCCAGGGAAGAGCATTTAAAAATCGAAAGGAGGCAAACTAGGGTTCAGGCACCCAGAGTTGAGCCGGGTGGCCACTGGGAAGAGAGTTCCAGACGCCTTCCTGTTTGGGGGAGGGGGAAATCTCCCCCTCTGCCCCTCTTGAGTCCTCGTGGCTGGACTCATCCTAACATGGACTCAAGGCAGGCGGATAGAGGAAGCGGGAGCGGGAACACGTGTTCGTTTGTTGTTGTTGTTGTTGTTGTTGTTGTTTTACCTTCTAGCCCTGAGAAGTGGCTGAGGCGGGCAGCTTTTCGACTGTGTAGACCAAGGGACAGTACATGTGTGAGACAGGGATCAGACCGAGAGACTTAGCTTTCGGGTGTGCCCTGAGGGAAGGAAGAATCTAAACAGAGTTTGGGCTTGGGGGGGTCCCTGAAAGAAGTCACAGTGTTTGTCTCCCTAGGCTTCTCGGCCCCAATGAATTCCCTACTTTGGGGATCGGAGCGTCCTCCTAACTCCAGGTGCAGATGCAGGGAGTGCGCCTTTCACCCGAGAGAGAGATGGATGTCTCGCTTTCAGGGAGACACAAAGGAGAGCCCGAGGGTCCCTCTTGTGTTGGCCGCCTGCTTGAGGTCACCGTCACGCCAAATGATCACTGTGCCACGGAGGTGCATTTTGGCGTGGCCTATCCTGGGCTCCACAGCCACCTCCCTGAGAACGGGTATGGTCAGAACCGTAGGAAGCTCAAGGGCGCCGCCAGCCGCTTTCAAAAACGTATCTGTCAGCACCTGCTGGCTGCAACCGCGAGGTTTCCAAGTGCCCTCCGCATATTCTCCCCCTCCCCCGCAACGACCTCATCACTTCCAATCCTGGCGAACAATGTATGGAACCTTTGCTGGGGTTTTCGTTTGTTTCTCTTTTGTGGGGTCTCTCTCTCTCTCTCTCTCTCTCTCTCTCTCTCTCTCTCTCTGTCACACGCGCTCTGATGTTCGGGGCCTAATGGGAGAAATGAAATCAAGCGAGGGGTTTTGCCCTCAGGTTGCCTTGGTCTCGGGTTGACTTGTGTGCGCTGAGAAAGACGGCCTTTACTGAAGGCCCTGCACAGACTTTTTGACACCCCCGATCCATGGAATCCTGAAGCTGTGGAACCTAGAAATCTTTCGGTCTCCTTTTGATTTGGAAATCTTCTCCTTGACAGAAAGAAGCCCATTTAAAAGAGAAAAAGAAAAAGTGGAATTGTATGAGCAGATCAGTTTTTATATCTCAGCCGGACGGCTGCCCGGTTCTCTGGGGAGAACTGTCTTCATCTTGCAAATCTGTACACACAGCCCACAGTGGCCTGGGATGGAGGCCAGTGGACTGGATTGGGCAGAACCTGAGACCAGAGGAAAGAGAAAAAAAATAAGAAAAATGGTGGTGGTGGTTGGGGGGAGGGGGAAGAGGTCTGCTTTGAAAAATAGGAACTGCTGGCAGGGCTCCCTCACCCCCACCCCCCCCACCCCAAAGTAGGACTGTGTATCCAGGCGTAGAAATGATACTGCGCCAAGAAGGCAAGCGCTGTTGAGACTGCTGTTCCTATGATGTTACAAACCGAAAGCGATGCTTTCTGGTCGAGGCTCTCCATGACAATCTACTAAGCAAATCATACGTTGGCTGTTTTGGACGTTCTCTGCAGTTTTCATTGGGAGTGAGGAAGAGCCGTTTGTACATGTTTTGATACAATGTTTTGAATGCTGTGGGACCATGGTATGTTTCCGCCGTGGATGAACAAGGTTGCCTTTTCCAGCTTCCGCTTGCATGGTCATTTCCTGGTCCTGACGACCACCCCCCCGGCCCCAAGTGAGGGAGGCCTGTGTGTCTTTGTGTCCATTTAGAAGGGTTGGTGCTTGATGCCAGCATGATATCCAAATCTTGATTTTGGACTTACCAAACTACTGTTGGGAGTTTGTTTCTTGTCTTAATCTCCCTTAACTCTTGCAGTCACCTGAGTGTCCAGTCTTGATCTCGCGTCTCTCTCTGCCTCTGTCTCTGTCTCTCTCGCTCTTTCCTTTTGTTGATTTCTTCAAGGCAAGCCATCTTTTTCCTCCTCCTCCTCCTCCTCCTCCTCCCCCTCCTCCTCCTCCCCCACCACCCTCCTCTTCCTCTTCCTCCTTTCTCTGCCCCCCTCCCCCCCTCCCTCCCTCCTCCCCCCGCCCTTTTAAAATTGAAGTCTAACAGACTGACAAGAGTATATTGGTTTTCAGGTGTATACCCTAGCGAGTGGCTATGTTTACACATGACCCAGGGATCTCCGTGATAAGTCTCGTTACTGTCTGTCACCATTCGATGTCATGACAGTAGGATGGACTCTATTCCGCCTGCTGTACATGACATCCTGCGAGTGCGTTGTTTATTTCATAACTAGAAGTGGGCACCGCTTCCTCTCCCTCACCTATTGCACTCGTCTCCCTCTTCGCCCTTCCCTCCCTCCTCTGGCCACCCCCCATTTGTTCCTTTTAGGTGTCGATGAACCTGTTTGCGGTTCCTTCTTTGTGTTCATGTGTGTGTATTGCTGTGCACGTTCTTCACAGACATGATAGTCTCGCGACCTGAGGTATCTTGTGTAGCGCAATGCCCTCTGGGTCTCTCCATGTTTCCGCGGATGGCAAGACCTCATTCCCTGGTAGGGTTGAGTCATAAGCGTGCGCGCGCCTGTGTGTGACTAGGTAGAGACGTATGCACACAGAGAGCGCTATCGGTATGTCCCTAACTATGGCTACATAGGGATAGGTGTGGATACACATACACGTGTATGTATGTGTCACCCTCACCCCCTCGGTGGGCACGTAGTGGAGTTGCTGGGTCACGTGGTAGTTGTTGGTGCAGTGCTTTCAGGGACTTCTGTGCTGTTTTCCGTAGTGTCATCTGTTGTCGGGGAGCCATTCTGTCAGGCACCAGGTGATATCTCTGAGTCCTCCAGCATGACATGGTGGTGGTCTCTCTCAGCGTGAAAAATAGGTGTCCCGTCAGGAGCCACTTTCCTCTGCCGTTTGGAACTTGCTGTCGCGATTCCAGATCCTGGGCCTGGCTGTGTATGCTTGTGCAGAGAAATGCCAGCGCTTTTTATCATACCCTCCATTTAAAAAAAAAAATTGTTCTGTATTTGATGGGCTGCGTTGGGTCTTTTTTTGCTGTGCGCGGGCTTTCTTTCCGTTGCGGTGAGTGGGGGCTCCCCTTCGTTGTGGTGCGCAGGCTCCTCATTGCCAGTGGCTTCTCTTGGTGCGGAGCACGGGCTCCAGGCACGGGGGCTTCAGGAGTTGCGGCACATGGGCTCAGTCGTTGTGGCTCACGGGCTTCGTTGCTCTGCGGCATGTGGGACCTTCCTGGAGCAGGGATCGAACCCGTGTCCCCTGCAGTGGCGGGCGGATTCTTAAGCAGTGCGCCAGCTAGGCAGCCCCAGTTGTTTCTTGTATTTCAGGGAAAGGTTTCCTTTGGCTTTTGGTTTTGTCCCCGCCCCCACCCCCCAAGAAAGGTACTGTTGGTTGCTTTGTTGACAGTGGAAAACTGTGTTGCGGTTGCTGTTGGAGTGGTGGGGGTCGTCGTCCTTGTTGCTTTGTTTCCTTTGTGGGCGTTGTTTTCTGTTGGTTTTTTCTGGCTTTGTTTCCTTGTGGATGAAAATGCCTGGTCTTGGTCTGCTCTGTTCAGGCCTCCTGCCCGCTTTCCCCATCGGGTTGCTTGTTCTGGGGGGCTGCGTTGCATGAGGCCTTGCTCTGTTTTGGACAGGAACCTCTTATGGGACATGCTTGAGGTTTTCAGATGCGTGTGTGTGTGTACGTGTACACGTGTGTGTGTCTGTACGTGTACACGTGTGCATACACGTACATATGTGTGTGCCTTTACGTACTCCTTGAAGGGCCACAGCAGTCCCAGAGCTTGACTTTGACTTTTTGGTAGTTTGGCTTGGTTTGATTTTGGTGGGACGATAGGTCACTGTGAACCTTTGCTGTAAATCTCTCTCTCACACGCACGTGCGCGCGCACGCACGCACGCACACTCACCACGTTGCATTGTGTAGATGTCCTGGAACGCGGTTTCTTTAGTGGATGGCTGTTGACACGCTGCTCCCCGCCCCCCCGCCCCCGCCCCTGCCCCCGCCCGCCGGTGACTGTGGTCAGTCCGTTTTGAAATCCACGTTCTGACCTCAAGGGCGTGTTCCCCACCCACACACCCATGTGTTCTCTTTGGACTTTGTCGCGGTCTGTGCGGAAATAGATGTTTGTTTCCATTTGTGTGGGGCCAGAGTGTATGTTTACTTTCGTTTCTAGCTTCCGGGCTCTGCGTGTCAGCTTTCCAAAGCCCTTCTCCGTGCCAGAAGGGATGAATTCCTGCGTCGTTCTCGGAGCGCTTGCCTGGTTTCGTTTCGCTGGTCCCCGCCTTCCCTCCCTCCCTCCCTCCCTCCCTCTCACCCTCCGGGGAGCTGGGGATCTCGCTTGTGGCACTGTGGGCGTCTCCGTGGAATTCCCCGCGCCCCCCCATGGCCTGGAATCGCGTCCCCTTCCAGGCAGCCTCCCGGCGGCATCTTGCCAGCTACCCCCGCCCCCGTGTGCTGCCGGGGATCGGGACGCGCCGTGGCGTGTCGTGTCGTGTCGGGCAGGGAGCTAGCTCCGAGGCGGACCCCTCGGGGCCGCGCGGGACGCCCGCCCCGCTCCGGGAGGAGCTCGGGCGTTTGGGCGGCCTGGCGCTCCGGCGTCCTCGGTGGCCGGCCGGCGACCGGGATCCGGCCCGGGGACGTTCGAGCCGGTTGTCGGGCGCCACCTGGCGGCCGCTTTTATATTGTCCCTTCCCTCCGGAGCTCCGGCGACCTTGTCGAGGGCTGTGACTCAGCCGCCGGGCCCGAAGCAGAGTTCCGGGAAGCGAGCCACGCTGGTGCTGGCAGCCCCGGTGGCGCCGAGGCGTAGGCACCTCCTGCTGTCGCCTGAGATTGGGCCTGCAGATCTATGGGGCTGTGACTGCCGCCGCGCTCCCGAGCCGGGGCGGAGGGGCCGCCTGGCCGGGTCGCCCAGCATGCGCCCGTGCGCCTCCGGCTGCGGGAACCCATGTCGGGTCGTGCCGCCGCGGTGGGAGAGGAGAGGGTCTGCCGCGCCCGGAGCGCCTGGGACTTGGTGGCCCGGCCTTCTCCTGGGCCGCCCTTGGGAGCGTTCGTTCCCCGACCCCCCCCACCTCCCTTCCCGGTGCCCCCGCGTCCCGCTCCGGAGGTGGGGACCGGCTCGGGCCGAGCGTTGAGGCTGGTGGAGGCCGCCACGGGCTCGGTGGTGGACGCGCGTGCGTCCCAGTCGTCAGATTCTTTCGGACCGATGGTTTTCCGAGCCGGACTCCAGAGGTGAGGACCGGCCTGGGCCGCCAGCAGTGACCCGGAGAGGCTGGCCCGGGCCTGGGTGCGTTGCCCCGTGGGCTCCGGGCGTCTCCCTGGAGAAATGGGTTCAAGTCCCGATGGGTCCGGAGACGTGGACGGACCGGCCCCTGCTCGCGCAGGTGGCCGGCGAGGGTGCACCCGGCCTGTCAGCGTGCCCGCGTGGGTCCCGGTCGTCGGACGCGACTTTGTCTCCCCCCTCCGCCCTCCACCCCGAGTCCGGGCCGGGAGGTGGGGACTGGCGCGAGCCCTACTGGGTGGCCCGGGGAGGGGCTCCTGGGCCCGGGCGTGGTCCCTCATGGGGCCCGCTCATCGGAGGCGGCTCGGAGGGGTGCTGAGTTTCTTTCTTGGAACCAAGTCCTGGCCCGGAGACTCGGATGGACCAGTCCCTGCCCGCGTGGGGGGACCGGGGAGGGCGTCCCCAGCCCGCTCCCTCTCCCCCGTGTCCCCGGCCCACTCTGCCACCCCTCCATCCCCGGGTCGACCAGGTGGCCTCGGGCGCTCCGGGGCAAGTGTGGATGGGGAAGTGTTGGGGGCAGGTGGCCGGACCGAGGTTCCGGGGGCCCCCGTGAACCTCGTGGGTGGGCCCCGCTGTCGGGCGCGATGATTTTTTTCGCCGGAAATGGGGCCTTTTTGCCACCAGATAGGTGCTGACACGGTGTTCTTCTGCGTCTGTCGCCGATAGACGCTGGGGCTCCGGACGCGGGCAGGACTCCGGGCTGGGGGAGGCTGTCTGATGACCGGCTCGGTCCTTGCCACTTGAGCTGCCTGCTTGGGCCTGCGTGCCGGCTCTTGCGTGCGCGTCCGGCTGCCCCGACCCGCGGTGCCGCCTCCGGCCGCTGGCTGAGCCCGAGGGCGGCGGGGCCAGGTGGCGTTGGGTGCTCGACCCTGTGCGCTGCCCCCGCTGCAGGCACCCGGTGGTGAGTGGCCGGCACGACCCCACCCCACAGGCTCTGTGCCCCGTGTCAGGCGTTCTCGTCCTGGGGTGGTTGGCTGCTCTTGCCCGAGAGGAAGGGGCGCCGGTGAGGCGGAAGCGGGCCTCAGTGTGACGGGTCCTCGCCGTGCCTCCCCTGCGGGCCTCTCCCGCCGTGGCTTTAGGCTGGGTGGGTCAACCGATTGATGTGGTGGTGCCACGCTCTGCCGGGCTGGGCCTAAGCCGTGCCAGACGAGGGACGGACGTTCCTGGGGGACGGGACCGCTCTTCTCGTTCTGTCCGCGGGCTCCTCGCCTCTCTTCCGCCCCGCCTGCCGGGGTGTGCGGAAGGCAGGGGTGCGGCCTCCAGCCCTGAACCCGCGGTCTCCCGCCCCCGCCTCCCAGCGTGGGCGCGGGGACCGGGGTCCTCGGACGCAGCAGACGCTCTCGCTTTGCCTCCTTGGCGTACGCCTCGCGAGCGGCCCTCCCCGCGGCGGGGAGGGCCGCCCCGCCGCCACGCTGCGCGCCCCCGTCGGTGTGCGAGCGTGCCTCGCCTGGCCCTCCGTGGTGCTCCTGGAGCGCTCCAGGTCGTCCCTCAGGTGCCCGAGGCCGAGCGGTGGTGTTGTTCCCCTTTCCCAGCGTGTCCCTCGGGTCTCTGCCACCGTGGCATGTGCCGTGAGCGGCTCTCTCTTGGGGGGGGTCGAGACGGTAAGGGAGGTGCGCCCGCCTGTTCCCCCCCCGGTGGTGGGGTCAGGGGCCGCCTCGTTGTGCTGGTCCTCAGCGGCGTGCCGCGGGGGGCTGAGCTTGGCTGAGCGCACGCCCCGTGTGGCCCCCGCTACGTGGGGGGCTGCGCGCGGGCGTGGGAGCGATCGTGGGGGCCGGGGCCTGTGAGAGAGGGGGCTGTGTCACGCATCTTGGGCGTGCTCCCCCTCGAGGGCCCGAGGGGCGAGCCCAAGGGCAGCAAGCCTACCGAGGTCGTGCCCCGGCCCTGGCCGCGAACGCTCCTGTGGGCCGTGTGCTTACCCATACCGCAGACTCCCTCCCCTCCCGCCTACTGGAGGGGGGTGCAGGCAGCTCACGGAAGCGCCTCTGTGGGCCCGAAGGGGAGGTGATGAGTGGGGCATGACACACCCATTCTGTCCATTCAACAGAGGGTCAGGGATACAGCAGACCCCAGAGAGGGACAGCAGACCCCAGAGAGGGGCAGCAGCCCGGCCGGCCACTGGGTCTCCATGTCTCAGGCTTCCCGGGGAACCTCCCCCCCTTCTCCCCGCCTCCCCCCACATTCCGCCACCCACCTTGGTGCATTTAGAATGGCTCCAATTGTAAATAGATGCTGGTGGGAAGATTTCTACAGGTTACCTGCAATGGCTGACCTGTCATGCTTGTAACCCTGGGAGAGAACAATTCTCTTTGTCCCCAGAGGCGTCAGACCTCCTCTCTCAGGAACCCCTGAACCCCGGCCACTGGACTTCACTCCACTGCCACGTAGTATGGGTCCTCCAAACGTTCCTGTGACGGTGAGTATGGTTTCCATGTGGGTTGAAGCCTCCCCTTGCTGCAAGCCTTCTGTCCTCACCATGGCATAGAGACGGTTAAAAAAAATTGTGTTTGCCACTTTGGGTATACCTTCCACAGCCTGCAGTGACCAAGGCACCCACTTCGCTGGGCAAGTCCTATGAGCCTTCACAAAAGCTCTTGCAAACTTCTTGGGACCATCACTTTTCCAGTCACACTCAATCATCAGGCAAGATTGACACGGCCGATGGGAAAACTGGACTCCGAGAAGAAAGAGTGACCTACGTGGGGCTGAATGAACTGAGGGCTAGGATGATAGTGTGTGTATGACTACTTGTCTACAATAGGACTGATTGGGGAAGCCGGGGTGGGGGGCAGGGTGCGGATACCTTAGGAGCTTGGGATGAACATATACACATTCCTATACATAAAGTGGATAATCAACAAGCTCTTACGACTTGGCACAGGAAACTATACTCAATACTTTGTAATAACCTATAAGAGAAAAAAAATCTGAAACAGAATCTATCTATATCTATCTATCTATCTATCTATCATCTATCTATCTACCTATCTTTCTATCTAAATCACTGTGCTGTACACCTGAAACTGCACGACATTATAAATGCTTCAATTATTTCAAACAGAAAAGAATCTCCTAACCTGAGTGAGAGAGAGAGAGAGAGAGAACAGGACGGATTGTGAAATCTTTTCTTTGCCAGCTACAAGGGAAAATGAAAACAAACAAAACCCAATTTATTTTAAAAGTTGGACATCCATTTGGTGACTTGTACCCTTGTCAGCAAAATGGAATCACTTCTCTTTTTCTCCCTACCTGCTCCGTCCAGAATTCAGAAACTCTCCGTGAGGCTCCTTATTTCTTTGGCAAGAGAGTCACTTGCATGCGTTCCTTAGAGGCCCACGTTACGTTTCCATAAAACGGGAATACACACTTGTGGATATGAGATTCTGGTGCTATTCATTTTCCTTAGGGTGCTGCTTTTCACCTGAAAACCGGACTGGATCCTGAAGTCTTTCAAGTTGCCCCCAATATCTGGCTACAACTCTCTCCATGAATGTTTCCCACTTTCGCCCAGCCCACCCTTTTGACTTGGCATCACTGACAACGAAAACGGCCCTTTGCCTGAAGCCCTACAGACCGAAGCTGGAGGACTTGGTGAAAACTTTAGAGACATGGCCACCACAGCTCCTATGGAAACCATCCTGGTGCCTGTTTCTGTGAGAGCCACTCTGAAAGTCGAACCAAACACCCATCATCACAGCCATTTCAAACTGCTAAAGTTGCTTCCACCCTAACATCTACAAATCTTCTTCACTGACACCGCCCCCCACACGCTCCCCCCCCTCCACTGGTTTATAATCGGCCCCTGGCGACTTGGGAAGGAGCGAGCGGTGGAGAAGCAGGCGGGGGCGGGGGCGGGGGCGGGGTGGGGCGGGACCAACAGACAGTAGCCGCTGCCTGCCTGCCTGCCTGCCTGCGGGGCTGAGACCTGAGGGCTGCGGGCCACGCTGGTTTCTGCAACTCAATCCCTTCCAGGAAGCACCTGTGATGACTACTTGGCAGGGAATGGTCAAAGCTGAACTCTCTTGGCCTATTTCTGAAAAAGGCCTGAGTCTCAGCTACGACAGATTTTCTGGATTTCTTGGCCCATGCACGGACCCGCACCCTCCCATCCTGTCAGATCCTTTGTACCCACACCTCCCCTGGGAGAGTTCTTTGGCCTCGTCTGGAACATGAACAAGCAAAACCAAACACAGTGTGACATAATGTATTGGTCTTTATTGAAAAGAAACATGCTCCTCTCGCACACCTGAGGGCAGGAAGCAAAGGCAAGTTCTCAGCAGGATGGGGGACAGGGAACCCGAACCGAGGCTGGTCAGCAGTGGCCCCCTGCCCCCCACCGCCCCGCCCCCTGATCCCCGTCTCTCCCAGGCCCACGAGGGGCCTCCCTTCCCCGCCTCTCTCTGTGCCCCTCGTCTCCAGCTCCCCCAGCCCAGCTTCTGCACCCCACCCCCCCATCCCCGGCCCCGGGAAGGGGAGGCATGTCTGTCCCAGCTCCAGTTCTGATATTTCACTTGTGAAACTTCCCTAGGCCCAGGTGCCAGCTTGCCGTCCTGCTGCTTCATGTCCGTCTCTATCAGCCATGCCCAAAGGGCACGTGAAATTATGGACAGCAAATAGCACACCTAGAGGGTGTGTGTGTGGGGGTGGGGTGTGGTGTCCCTTCTCCAGGAAGCAGTGAGGGAACAAAAGGAGGCCTGGGGGAAGGAGTCCTGGGTGCCTATCATCGCGCCCCCGCCCCCCCACCACCCCGCAGCGCACCATTCGTTTCCATCTCCGCATCTGAAGGACACGTAGTCCTCGTTGAAGCAACTTGATGAGGATTCCCCTCCTAATGACGTGACAGAACCTATGAAGAACTGCACTCCTTGAATCCATAAATGCTAACAGGATCCAAGGAGTTTTCCATCAATGGCCGAAAAAGAAATGGTCCTGAACATAATAACTGCCAAGTATTCCTCTAGACGGAGGCATCATTCACTTTTTCTTTTTTTAACTTATTTTCTTTTTATGTTTTACAATAAACTGTATATATTTAGAGTGTACAATTTGGTACCCCAATCTTCCAATTCATTCCCCCCCAACCCTCCCCACTTTCCCCACTTGGTGTCCATATGTTTGTGCTCTACATCTGTGTCTCTATTTCTGCCTTGCACACCAGTTGATGTGTACCATTTTTCTGCAGTCCACATATATGTGTGAATATACAATATTTGTTTTTCTCTTTCTGACTCACTATCTTTCACTTGTTAACAACAGTAACGACGATGACGCCGACGACAAGGACAAGGATAAGGACCGGAAAAACAACAACAGAGAGAGCACTGGGCGAGTTTTCCACTTCTTAAAGGAAGGAGGCCGTGTTCCCAGGCAGGTTGGCTCAGCTGCACAGTTTCCTCCGGTGACTATTCCTGGGGGCACCGTCGAGGTGATGCACGAAACACACAGGAGGAGGCCTTCTTGAATGTCCTGCCCAGGAAATGGGGACATGATTCCAGCAGTGGCAATGGCTGCCCTTCTCTTTAGGGTGACACACGGGCCTGATGGCACTGGGCAAACCCTCCCCTCCCTCCCTCCCTCCCTCCCTCCCACCTTCCTTCCTTCCTTCCTTCCTTCTTGAGGCTCTTGGCCTCCCCACTTTAAGGAAGAGCCCAGGGCCCAGCAGAAAAGACCTTCTGCTGATCCTTGCCAGGGGGCTCTCATTTTACACACTTGAATAGGATCAGTAGACACCGTCATCCCATGAGAAGCAGACAATATCATCTAAAAGCCTACTTTCCTGGTGTCTCAGCGTGCAGGGCTCCTCCTTCTCAGGGATCTTGCGCTCTGTAGGGATAATTCACATGCTGGGGGAGTAGGTTCCCAATAGCATCTTATGAAATGGATTACAGGATGTCTTCCTTTGAAAAAGATAAAGATTATTTGGGAAAGTTATTCATATGAAGCACATGGATGATATCCTCTCTGATCTATATATTAGAGTTGACCGTTGAACAACCAACATGGGGGATTAGGGGGGCCGACCCCACACACACCATTGAGAACCCATGCATAACTTCACAGTCCAAGCTCTGTATCGGGGCTTGCACCTCTGAGTACTCAGCAACCAGAGATCCTGCAGTGCCATAGTGCACAGCTATGGAAAACATCCCCTTATGAGTCACACACACACACACACGCGTGCGTGCGTGTGCGTGCTCGAGCGCAGACATCTCAACTTTGTTACACAAGAGTTAGTGGTGTTCGAATAATCTTAGAAGTGACGACTGCTGTCTGATGAAATCAATGGATCGATCAATCAATCTATGACACTACACTTTGTATTTCCTAGTCTCAAAATGATTTGGAATTTGGCTCCTTAGAAGTTTAGCTTGGTCCTTCAAGGACAGTGTCAGTCAGAGAGAAAATAACATTTCTTCAAATCATGGAAGTGAAATAGTCCTGGACGCTTATGTGAAACATTAACAGAATTTTTCTTCTTTATTTTATAAGATAACTGGAATTAGGAAGAAAATCTCCTCGTGAAAAACCAGGTGCTACCTTTCCTTGACTGACGATCGAAGAGGAGAAAGCATTTTCTGGGCCCATGCAACTTGAGAGAAGTTCTAACTTTTCTGGAAAAGAAAGATTCCCACCCTCCCCTTGCTCGGCCATGCTAGAAACCTTCCCCTGCCCCAAACTCTGACGTGTCCCCTTGTTTGGCCTCACTGTGTGTCGTCCGTGGGCACGGGAACACACTTGCATTCCGTAACAGGAGAGCCTATGGAGAAAAGATCTCTGGCCACTTTCATGGGATCTGCATTGCTGGCTAGGTAAACCTAAGACATCAAAAGAAGTGCCTTGGAACACATGCTCCTCCCACACTGGTCACCTCATAGGATTCCTAAATGACTCTGGTTCAGCACTCACTCGACTTGGCTGTGTTTCTGTGCTTCCTGACCTAAAGGATCTATCTGGATATGCCACCCAATAGAAGCTGAAATAAATTCACTTTGGATGTGTGTGAATGCCGTTCATACAGAGAGTGGGGACTGCAGGGAGCTCTTGTGGATAAAGAAAAATGGGGGAACACATGTAGGCGACAGCACATAAAGTATAGAAAGATACACGAAGGTTTCCTTCGTTCGCGGGTTGGGAAGGGGGAACGACAGAACATTCCCTGCTTCTACTCCACGCACGCATGCACGCAGGCAGGCAGGCAGGCAGGCAGGCAGGCAGGCACCGGAGTGGGGTGGGGTGGGGGGAGCTGGCTCCTTACCCCACCCACCAGGGACGCGTGCGCGTTTAAAGAGACCAGGAGGAACGTGGTGGCGGTGGCGATGAGGAAGGAGGACCACGTTCAAGGTGTGGATTTGCGGTGAGGGCTACGTGAGGTGACTAAGAACTCGGTGCAGTGAGTGGCCCATACAAGGACAGAAGCGATGGTCCCCTAATGCTTGCAGGGCCTGGCCAGGAGCATGAACGGGAGCCCATGTCCCCAGGTTGGCATCATGACACTAGTTCATCCCTGTGAAACAGGATGTGTTTTCTGTGTTCTCCTGTCTTGACAAACACACGTCTTTACCTGTGTCTCCGTACAACGACGGTCTCTGCGTGACAGTCGGCAGAACATCCCCAGGGACAATTATCACAGAGACCTGAGGTTCTGCTTGGCTGGCAATGCTTGTGTGAATACTGCAGTGAGATACAGACAGACAGACAAACAGACAGACAGACACACACACACACACACACACACACACACACACCCCTACCTATAATTATGTGTATTTAATACGATATCTTTATTGATTTTCTGTCTCAGATGACTAATGATGCTGTCAGCCTCATGATTTTCACACAGGGTTTCTGTGTGTGTCCTACTGTCGGGACAACATAGCCGGTCTGTGTCATGGAAACAGAGACACCGTGGGAGTCACAGGAATGAAGACCTCGTTCTAGGAACTGGACCTTCCAGAGGCCTGGGAGCAGCTGGGCAGGGCAGGGCAGGGCTGGGCTGGGCTGCGGAGGAGGGGAGGGGAGGGGAGGGGAGGGAAGGCTGTGGCTCTCAGTCCTCTGAGTGCCCGGTGGCAGTGGCGGAGGTGGCAGTGCCGATGGAGCTGTCAGCGCCCGCAGGGAAAGGTAGCCACCGATGTGCGGGGCCACAGGGGAGACATGGAGAGACTCGGGGGAAGGCACAGCTGTCCCTCGGTGGATCTGCGGCCAGGCAGCCAGGAGTGGCCTGGGTCACTGTCGTCCAGAGGGCACCAGCTGGGAACACTAGCCACACGCAGGGCGGCGGGTGTGTGTGTGTGTGTGTGTGTGTGGATGGACAGCCTTCCACCCTGCACCTCTGTGCCCACCTGTCACCATGTGGGATGGCAACAGCCTGCAGAGAGCCTTGGCTGTGGCTTCACTTCCAATGCCTACATCCCATCCAGCGTTCTCTTTGCACCAGCCCTACCCTGGGGTCGCACGGGGAGGGGGAGACTCAGAAAGGCGGTTCCCAGGCTGCCCCCGCATGGAAGTCACATGAGCCTCCGGACATGGCCGTGCCACGTCAAACACACGTCTTGAGGTAGGTCAGACTTTCCATTGTGTTACGGTTTGTTTCCTTGGGAGAAGTTATGTCTCTTAGGCCAGGAGCAACTGGAATTGTCGGTCAAAGTCCTCAGGCAGCCCTTTGACTTGGAGGCCGAGCACAAGTTTGACACGGTATGTTTCCGGTGACATGGAATTGCAGATGGCCCACGAAGCATGCTCTCGCCAATACTGCCAAGCCTGTGGTCTCACAGGGGACGGTCTCCTCGACCGAGATGTCACCATCTCGGGAATCCGCACCTGGAGCGACACGGTGACCTCAGGACGAGCGCCCTGTCTGTGCGCCCCATCCGGATGCGCGTGGACGGGAATGGAGCAGCTCTGGGAACGGTGGACGATGCCAGCTCTTGTTCTTCTGCTCTGCTGCCTGCCGTGCACGGCTGTGGAGAGGGACGAGCCGCTGTGGAGAGGGATGAGCCGAGTCCAGTGTCTCTGAACCCACCCCAAGCAAAGAGGAGCAGGAAAGTGGGTGTGGGCCCTCCCTCGTGTGTGGCCAGGATCCTGTGCGGAGGGAGAGTCCCTGGCCCTCCCTCTGAGAGGAAGGTGCGAGAGGTGGATCGGCGGCGTCTTTCCTCGGGGCCCCAGAGCTTCTGCGGCTCCGATCTCCCCTCTTCACAGTTCTAGTTGGCGCCCGCCCCAGCACAACCTACCTGAGAGCTTCCCTGGTATCCGGAAGTGATGGCTTTGTGTTTTGAGGACGGAAGGGGAGAAAGAGCTGAGCAAAGCTTTTCCCTGGAACCTGAGTGTCTATGGGTGTGTCTGGCCCATCACCAGCGAGCGCGCTGAGTGCCACTTCCTGAGGGCAGGTGCTCTTTAAGGAAAGTATGGCTTCGTATCTTTGTTACACGCAGGCCCTTCTAGAATGTGGAGCGAGTTTCTCAAGAATCCCAGCAGAATCCCAGGTGCTGTGGAGGCTAGGGCCTCAAAGGTCCGGCTCCATCCCCTCTCTCCATCCTGGCCTGGCCTGGCCTGGCTGGGCCCCTAAGGACCCTGCTGGCCTCTAGAGTGGCCCCTGCTTCTCGGTTGGTTTCCATGCTGCTGCTCACAGAGCAATCTTCTCCAAAGGCAGCCGATCGCCGTATTCCTTCCGTGGAGCTCTGGCACGGCTCTCCTTGGCTTGGATGATAGCATGAGAGGACTGACAAGCTGAGTCCTTCCTCCAGGGCTGACCTTTTACAAACTCCGCCTTGAAGAGGGGTAAAGTCAGCATGTCATTCTCACGTGTAAGATGGGACCCGAGGGGCCAGTTCCTAGCTCTACCACTTGGGAAAGTGGGGGACTCTTCCGTCAAGGAAACGGAGAGCTCATACTTGATGGTGCAGTTGTCAGAAGCCTTTTTCTAAGCCTCCCCTGGCCCCACTGTGTCAGAAAGACGTGTCCCTCCACCTGCCGGGGACTTGATGAAGGAGAGTCACTCTGGTAGAAGTACCCGAAGCTCGATGACTTCACTGCCGTCTCCCTTTCTCTGGCACGGGCCCGCCCCTGGAGGAGCCCTGTCTTCGCCTAGCCGTGACGGGACCGCTCAGGTGAGCTGGAGACAGGACCCCAATGAGGGCAGGTGGATGGGAGCCTGTTCAAAATGACCTACACACCCAATCTGCCGTAGACATGGTCCACAGATCGTGGACGTGCCTGTGCCCCCGAAGACATCCGTGTGGCCCCGGGCATCCGGCAGCCATCTTCTCCATGTTCGCCTGACCTGTGCTCTCGCTCTTTTCTCCAGAGCACTCGCCTGATGATTCGTGGGGGAATGAAACCCCAGCTGGCAGGAGCCAAATGATCTTCCCAACACAAGGGAAAAGAAGAGGTGGGGTCCCGCATCCCTCCAATGTGTCTGTGCCTAAGAATGAGTTTCTAAGAAATCTCATCCTCCTTTAGCTCCCTTAACTCTCCCCCGCCCCCCCCACCCCCACCCCCGGCGCCCGCCAGCCCAGGCCATAGTATAGTTACTTTCCCAGATTTCCTCCCTCTCCTCAGCAGAACCGAAGAGATTGTAGGTGTTGCCACTTCTCTGAGTCTTTCTTTGCTTTCTTAGGAGGGCTGCCCCATGTCACGTAAAACTTGGAAGACATACACGCGTGAGCATCTCTCCTTGTGATTCTAACCCAGGGAAGAGCATTTAAAAATCGAAAGGAGGCAAACTAGGGTTCAGGCACCCAGAGTTGAGCCGGGTGGCCACTGGGAAGAGAGTTCCAGACGCCTTCCTGTTTGGGGGAGGGGGAAATCTCCCCCTCTGCCCCTCTTGAGTCCTCGTGGCTGGACTCATCCTAACATGGACTCAAGGCAGGCGGATAGAGGAAGCGGGAGCGGGAACACGTGTTCGTTTGTTGTTGTTGTTGTTGTTGTTGTTGTTTTACCTTCTAGCCCTGAGAAGTGGCTGAGGCGGGCAGCTTTTCGACTGTGTAGACCAAGGGACAGTACATGTGTGAGACAGGGATCAGACCGAGAGACTTAGCTTTCGGGTGTGCCCTGAGGGAAGGAAGAATCTAAACAGAGTTTGGGCTTGGGGGGGTCCCTGAAAGAAGTCACAGTGTTTGTCTCCCTAGGCTTCTCGGCCCCAATGAATTCCCTACTTTGGGGATCGGAGCGTCCTCCTAACTCCAGGTGCGGATGCAGGGAGTGCGCCTTTCACCCGAGAGAGAGATGGATGTCTCGCTTTCAGGGAGACACAAAGGAGAGCCCGAGGGTCCCTCTTGTGTTGGCCGCCTGCTTGAGGTCACCGTCACGCCAAATGATCACTGTGCCACGGAGGTGCATTTTGGCGTGGCCTATCCTGGGCTCCACAGCCACCTCCCTGAGAACGGGTATGGTCAGAACCGTAGGAAGCTCAAGGGCGCCGCCAGCCGCTTTCAAAAACGTATCTGTCAGCACCTGCTGGCTGCAACCGCGAGGTTTCCAAGTGCCCTCCGCATATTCTCCCCCTCCCCCGCAACGACCTCATCACTTCCAATCCTGGCGAACAATGTATGGAACCTTTGCTGGGGTTTTCGTTTGTTTCTCTTTTGTGGGGTCTCTCTCTCTCTCTCTCTCTCTCTCTCTCTCTCTCTCTCTGTCACACGCGCTCTGATGTTCGGGGCCTAATGGGAGAAATGAAATCAAGCGAGGGGTTTTGCCCTCAGGTTGCCTTGGTCTCGGGTTGACTTGTGTGCGCTGAGAAAGACGGCCTTTACTGAAGGCCCTGCACAGACTTTTTGACACCCCCGATCCATGGAATCCTGAAGCTGTGGAACCTAGAAATCTTTCGGTCTCCTTTTGATTTGGAAATCTTCTCCTTGACAGAAAGAAGCCCATTTAAAAGAGAAAAAGAAAAAGTGGAATTGTATGAGCAGATCAGTTTTTATATCTCAGCCGGACGGCTGCCCGGTTCTCTGGGGAGAACTGTCTTCATCTTGCAAATCTGTACACACAGCCCACAGTGGCCTGGGATGGAGGCCAGTGGACTGGATTGGGCAGAACCTGAGACCAGAGGAAAGAGAAAAAAAATAAGAAAAATGGTGGTGGTGGTTGGGGGGAGGGGGAAGAGGTCTGCTTTGAAAAATAGGAACTGCTGGCAGGGCTCCCTCACCCCCACCCCCCCCACCCCAAAGTAGGACTGTGTATCCAGGCGTAGAAATGATACTGCGCCAAGAAGGCAAGCGCTGTTGAGACTGCTGTTCCTATGATGTTACAAACCGAAAGCGATGCTTTCTGGTCGAGGCTCTCCATGACAATCTACTAAGCAAATCATACGTTGGCTGTTTTGGACGTTCTCTGCAGTTTTCATTGGGAGTGAGGAAGAGCCGTTTGTACATGTTTTGATACAATGTTTTGAATGCTGTGGGACCATGGTATGTTTCCGCCGTGGATGAACAAGGTTGCCTTTTCCAGCTTCCGCTTGCATGGTCATTTCCTGGTCCTGACGACCACCCCCCCGGCCCCAAGTGAGGGAGGCCTGTGTGTCTTTGTGTCCATTTAGAAGGGTTGGTGCTTGATGCCAGCATGATATCCAAATCTTGATTTTGGACTTACCAAACTACTGTTGGGAGTTTGTTTCTTGTCTTAATCTCCCTTAACTCTTGCAGTCACCTGAGTGTCCAGTCTTGATCTCGCGTCTCTCTCTGCCTCTGTCTCTGTCTCTCTCGCTCTTTCCTTTTGTTGATTTCTTCAAGGCAAGCCATCTTTTTCCTCCTCCTCCTCCTCCTCCTCCTCCCCCTCCTCCTCCTCCCCCACCACCCTCCTCTTCCTCTTCCTCCTTTCTCTGCCCCCCTCCCCCCTCCCTCCCTCCTCCCCCCGCCCTTTTAAAATTGAAGTCTAACAGACTGACAAGAGTATATTGGTTTTCAGGTGTATACCCTAGCGAGTGGCTATGTTTACACATGACCCAGGGATCTCCGTGATAAGTCTCGTTACTGTCTGTCACCATTCGATGTCATGACAGTAGGATGGACTCTATTCCGCCTGCTGTACATGACATCCTGCGAGTGCGTTGTTTATTTCATAACTAGAAGTGGGCACCGCTTCCTCTCCCTCACCTATTGCACTCGTCTCCCTCTTCGCCCCTCCCTCCCTCCTCTGGCCACCCCCCATTTGTTCCTTTTAGGTGTCGATGAACCTGTTTGCGGTTCCTTCTTTGTGTTCATGTGTGTGTATTGCTGTGCACGTTCTTCACAGACATGATAGTCTCGCGACCTGAGGTATCTTGTGTAGCGCAATGCCCTCTGGGTCTCTCCATGTTTCCGCGGATGGCAAGACCTCATTCCCTGGTAGGGTTGAGTCATAAGCGTGCGCGCGCCTGTGTGTGACTAGGTAGAGACGTATGCACACAGAGAGCGCTATCGGTATGTCCCTAACTATGGCTACATAGGGATAGGTGTGGATACACATACACGTGTATGTATGTGTCACCCTCACCCCCTCGGTGGGCACGTAGTGGAGTTGCTGGGTCACGTGGTAGTTGTTGGTGCAGTGCTTTCAGGGACTTCTGTGCTGTTTTCCGTAGTGTCATCTGTTGTCGGGGAGCCATTCTGTCAGGCACCAGGTGATATCTCTGAGTCCTCCAGCATGACATGGTGGTGGTCTCTCTCAGCGTGAAAAATAGGTGTCCCGTCAGGAGCCACTTTCCTCTGCCGTTTGGAACTTGCTGTCGCGATTCCAGATCCTGGGCCTGGCTGTGTATGCTTGTGCAGAGAAATGCCAGCGCTTTTTATCATACCCTCCATTTAAAAAAAAAAATTGTTCTGTATTTGATGGGCTGCGTTGGGTCTTTTTTTGCTGTGCGCGGGCTTTCTTTCCGTTGCGGTGAGTGGGGGCTCCCCTTCGTTGTGGTGCGCAGGCTCCTCATTGCCAGTGGCTTCTTTTGGTGCGGAGCACGGGCTCCAGGCACGGGGGCTTCAGGAGTTGCGGCACATGGGCTCAGTCGTTGTGGCTCACGGGCTTCGTTGCTCTGCGGCATGTGGGACCTTCCTGGAGCAGGGATCGAACCCGTGTCCCCTGCAGTGGCAGGCGGATTCTTAAGCAGTGCGCCAGCTAGGCAGCCCCAGTTGTTTCTTGTATTTCAGGGAAAGGTTTCCTTTGGCTTTTGGTTTTGTCCCCGCCCCCACCCCCCAAGAAAGGTACTGTTGGTTGCTTTGTTGACAGTGGAAAACTGTGTTGCGGTTGCTGTTGGAGTGGTGGGGGTCGTCGTCCTTGTTGCTTTGTTTCCTTTGTGGGCGTTGTTTTCTGTTGGTTTTTTCTGGCTTTGTTTCCTTGTGGATGAAAATGCCTGGTCTTGGTCTGCTTTGTTCAGGCCTCCTGCCCGCTTTCCCCATCGGGTTGCTTGTTCTGGGGGGCTGCGTTGCATGAGGCCTTGCTCTGTTTTGGACAGGAACCTCTTATGGGACATGCTTGAGGTTTTCAGATGCGTGTGTGTGTGTGTACGTGTACACGTGTGTGTGTCTGTACGTGTACACGTGTGCATACACGTACATATGTGTGTGCCTTTACGTACTCCTTGAAGGGCCACAGCAGTCCCAGAGCTTGACTTTGACTTTTTGGTAGTTTGGCTTGGTTTGATTTTGGTGGGACGATAGGTCACTGTGAACCTTTGCTGTAAATCTCTCTCTCACACGCACGTGCGCGCGCACGCACGCACGCACACTCACCACGTTGCATTGTGTAGATGTCCTGGAACGCGGTTTCTTTAGTGGATGGCTGTTGACACGCTGCTCCCCGCCCCCCCGCCCCAGCCCCTGCCCCCGCCCGCCGGTGACTGTGGTCAGTCCGTTTTGAAATCCACGTTCTGACCTCAAGGGCGTGTTCCCCACCCACACACCCATGTGTTCTCTTTGGACTTTGTCGCGGTCTGTGCGGAAATAGATGTTTGTTTCCATTTGTGTGGGGCCAGAGTGTATGTTTACTTTCGTTTCTAGCTTCCGGGCTCTGCGTGTCAGCTTTCCAAAGCCCTTCTCCGTGCCAGAAGGGATGAATTCCTGCGTCGTTCTCGGAGCGCTTGCCTGGTTTCGTTTCGCTGGTCCCCGCCTTCCCTCCCTCCCTCCCTCCCTCCCTCTCACCCTCCGGGGAGCTGGGGATCTCGCTTGTGGCACTGTGGGCGTCTCCGTGGAATTCCCCGCGCCCCCCCATGGCCTGGAATCGCGTCCCCTTCCAGGCAGCCTCCCGGCGGCATCTTGCCAGCTACCCCCGCCCCCGTGTGCTGCCGGGGATCGGGACGCGCCGTGGCGTGTCGTGTCGTGTCGGGCAGGGAGCTAGCTCCGAGGCGGACCCCTCGGGTCCGCGCGGGACGCCCGCCCCGCTCCGGGAGGAGCTCGGGCGTTTGGGCGGCCTGGCGCTCCGGCGTCCTCGGTGGCCGGCCGGCGACCGGGATCCGGCCCGGGGACGTTCGAGCCGGTTGTCGGGCGCCACCTGGCGGCCGCTTTTATATTGTCCCTTCCCTCCGGAGCTCCGGCGACCTTGTCGAGGGCTGTGACTCAGCCGCCGGGCCCGAAGCAGAGTTCCGGGAGGCGAGCCACGCTGGTGCTGGCAGCCCCGGTGGCGCCGAGGCGTAGGCACCTCCTGCTGTCGCCTGAGATTGGGCCTGCAGATCTATGGGGCTGTGACTGCCGCCGCGCTCCCGAGCCGGGGCGGAGGGGCCGCCTGGCCGGGTCGACCAGCATGCGCCCGTGCGCCTCCGGCTGCGGGAACCCATGTCGGGTCGTGCCGCCGCGGTGGGAGAGGAGAGGGTCTGCCGCGCCCGGAGCGCCTGGGACTTGGTGGCCCGGCCTTCTCCTGGGCCGCCCTTGGGAGCGTTCGTTCCCCGACCCCCCCCACCTCCCTTCCCGGTGCCCCCGCGTCCCGCTCCGGAGGTGGGGACCGGCTCGGGCCGAGCGTTGAGGCTGGTGGAGGCCGCCACGGGCTCGGTGGTGGACGCGCGTGCGTCCCAGTCGTCAGATTCTTTCGGACCGATGGTTTTCCGAGCCGGACTCCAGAGGTGAGGACCGGCCTGGGCCGCCAGCAGTGACCCGGAGAGGCTGGCCCGGGCCTGGGTGCGTTGCCCCGTGGGCTCCGGGCGTCTCCCTGGAGAAATGGGTTCAAGTCCCGATGGGTCCGGAGACGTGGACGGACCGGCCCCTGCTCGCGCAGGTGGCCGGCGAGGGTGCACCCGGCCTGTCAGCGTGCCCGCGTGGGTCCCGGTCGTCGGACGCGACTTTGTCTCCCCCCTCCGCCCTCCACCCCGAGTCCGGGCCGGGAGGTGGGGACTGGCGCGAGCCCTACTGGGTGGCCCGGGGAGGGGCTCCTGGGCCCGGGCGTGGTCCCTCATGGGGCCCGCTCATCGGAGGCGGCTCGGAGGGGTGCTGAGTTTCTTTCTTGGAACCAAGTCCTGGCCCGGAGACTCGGATGGACCAGTCCCTGCCCGCGTGGGGGGACCGGGGAGGGCATCCCCAGCCCGCTCCCTCTCCCCCGTGTCCCCGGCCCACTCTGCCACCCCTCCATCCCCGGGTCGACCAGGTGGCCTCGGGCGCTCCGGGGCAAGTGTGGATGGGGAAGTGTTGGGGGCACGTGGCCGGACCGAGGTTCCGGGGGCCCCCGTGAACCTCGTGGGTGGGCCCCGCTGTCGGGCGCGATGATTTTTTTCGCCGGAAATGGGGCCTTTTTGCCACCAGATAGGTGCTGACACGGTGTTCTTCTGCGTCTGTCGCCGATAGACGCTGGGGCTCCGGACGCGGGCAGGACTCCGGGCTGGGGGAGGCTGTCTGATGACCGGCTCGGTCCTTGCCACTTGAGCTGCCTGCTTGGGCCTGCGTGCCGGCTCTTGCGTGCGCGTCCGGCTGCCCCGACCCGCGGTGCCGCCTCCGGCCGCTGGCTGAGCCCGAGGGCGGCGGGGCCAGGTGGCGTTGGGTGCTCGACCCTGTGCGCTGCCCCCGCTGCAGGCACCCGGTGGTGAGTGGCCGGCACGACCCCACCCCACAGGCTCTGTGCCCCGTGTCAGGCGTTCTCGTCCTGGGGTGGTTGGCTGCTCTTGCCCGAGAGGAAGGGGCGCCGGTGAGGCGGAAGCGGGCCTCAGTGTGACGGGTCCTCGCCGTGCCTCCCCTGCGGGCCTCTCCCGCCGTGGCTTTAGGCTGGGTGGGTCAACCGATTGATGTGGTGGTGCCACGCTCTGCCGGGCTGGGCCTAAGCCGTGCCAGACGAGGGACGGACGTTCCTGGGGGACGGGACCGCTCTTCTCGTTCTGTCCGCGGGCTCCTCGCCTCTCTTCCGCCCCGCCTGCCGGGGTGTGCGGAAGGCAGGGGTGCGGCCTCCGGCCCTGAACCCGCGGTCTCCCGCCCCCGCCTCCCAGCGTGGGCGCGGGGACCGGGGTCCTCGGACGCAGCAGACGCTCTCGCTTTGCCTCCTTGGCGTACGCCTCGCGAGCGGCCCTCCCCGCGGCGGGGAGGGCCGCCCCGCCGCCACGCTGCGCGCCCCCGTCGGTGTGCGAGCGTGCCTCGCCTGGCCCTCCGTGGTGCTCCTGGAGCGCTCCAGGTCGTCCCTCAGGTGCCCGAGGCCGAGCGGTGGTGTTGTTCCCCTTTCCCAGCGTGTCCCTCGGGTCTCTGCCACCGTGGCATGTGCCGTGAGCGGCTCTCTCTTGGGGGGGGGTCGAGACGTTAAGGGAGGTGCGCCCGCCTGTTCCCCCCCCGGTGGTGGGGTCAGGGGCCGCCTCGTTGTGCTGGTCCTCAGCGGCGTGCCGCGGGGGGCTGAGCTTGGCTGAGCGCACGCCCCGTGTGGCCCCCGCTACGTGGGGGGCTGCGCGCGGGCGTGGGAGCGATCGTGGGGGCCGGGGCCTGTGAGAGAGGGGGCTGTGTCACGCATCTTGGGCGTGCTCCCCCTCGAGGGCCCGAGGGGCGAGCCCAAGGGCAGCAAGCCTACCGAGGTCGTGCCCCAGCCCTGGCCGCGAACGCTCCTGTGGGCCGTGTGCTTACCCATACCGCAGACTCCCTCCCCTCCCGCCTACTGGAGGGGGGTGCAGGCAGCTCACGGAAGCGCCTCTGTGGGCCCGAAGGGGAGGTGATGAGTGGGGCATGACACACCCATTCTGTCCATTCAACAGAGGGTCAGGGATACAGCAGACCCCAGAGAGGGACAGCAGACCCCAGAGAGGGGCAGCAGCCCGGCCGGCCACTGGGTCTCCATGTCTCAGGCTTCCCGGGGAACCTCCCCCCCTTCTCCCCACCTCCCCCCACATTCCGCCACCCACCTTGGTGCATTTAGAATGGCTCCAATTGTAAATAGATGCTGGTGGGAAGATTTCTACAGGTTACCTGCAATGGCTGACCTGTCATGCTTGTAACCCTGGGAGAGAACAATTCTCTTTGTCCCCAGAGGCGTCAGACCTCCTCTCTCAGGAACCCCTGAACCCCGGCCACTGGACTTCACTCCACTGCCACGTAGTATGGGTCCTCCAAACGTTCCTGTGACGGTGAGTATGGTTTCCATGTGGGTTGAAGCCTCCCCTTGCTGCAAGCCTTCTGTCCTCACCATGGCATAGAGACGGTTAAAAAAAATTGTGTTTGCCACTTTGGGTATACCTTCCACAGCCTGCAGTGACCAAGGCACCCACTTCGCTGGGCAAGTCCTATGAGCCTTCACAAAAGCTCTTGCAAACTTCTTGGGACCATCACTTTTCCAGTCACACTCAATCATCAGGCAAGATTGACACGGCCGATGGGAAAACTGGACTCCGAGAAGAAAGAGTGACCTACGTGGGGCTGAATGAACTGAGGGCTAGGATGATAGTGTGTGTATGACTACTTGTCTACAATAGGACTGATTGGGGAAGCCGGGGTGGGGGGCAGGGTGCGGATACCTTAGGAGCTTGGGATGAACATATACACATTCCTATACATAAAGTGGATAATCAACAAGCTCTTACGACTTGGCACAGGAAACTATACTCAATACTTTGTAATAACCTATAAGAGAAAAAAAATCTGAAACAGAATCTATCTATATCTATCTATCTATCTATCTATCATCTATCTATCTACCTATCTTTCTATCTAAATCACTGTGCTGTACACCTGAAACTGCACGACATTATAAATGCTTCAATTATTTCAAACAGAAAAGAATCTCCTAACCTGAGTGAGAGAGAGAGAGAGAGAGAACAGGACGGATTGTGAAATCTTTTCTTTGCCAGCTACAAGGGAAAATGAAAACAAACAAAATCCAATTTATTTTAAAAGTTGGACATCCATTTGGTGACTTGTACCCTTGTCAGCAAAATGGAATCACTTCTCTTTTTCTCCCTACCTGCTCCGTCCAGAATTCAGAAACTCTCCGTGAGGCTCCTTATTTCTTTGGCAAGAGAGTCACTTGCATGCGTTCCTTAGAGGCCCACGTTACGTTTCCATAAAACGGGAATACACACTTGTGGATATGAGATTCTGGTGCTATTCATTTTCCTTAGGGTGCTGCTTTTCACCTGAAAACCGGACTGGATCCTGAAGTCTTTCAAGTTGCCCCCAATATCGGGCTACAACTCTCTCCATGAATGTTTCCCACTTTCGCCCAGCCCACCCTTTTGACTTGGCATCACTGACAACGAAAACGGCCCTTTGCCTGAAGCCCTACAGACCGAAGCTGGAGGACTTGGTGAAAACTTTAGAGACATGGCCACCACAGCTCCTATGGAAACCATCCTGGTGCCTGTTTCTGTGAGAGCCACTCTGAAAGTCGAACCAAACACCCATCATCACAGCCATTTCAAACTGCTAAAGTTGCTTCCACCCTAACATCTACAAATCTTCTTCACTGACACCGCCCCCCACACGCTCCCCCCCCTCCACTGGTTTATAATCGGCCCCTGGCGACTTGGGAAGGAGCGAGCGGTGGAGAAGCAGGCGGGGGCGGGGGCGGGGGCGGGGTGGGGCGGGACCAACAGACAGTAGCCGCTGCCTGCCTGCCTGCCTGCCTGCGGGGCTGAGACCTGAGGGCTGCGGGCCACGCTGGTTTCTGCAACTCAATCCCTTCCAGGAAGCACCTGTGATGACTACTTGGCAGGGAATGGTCAAAGCTGAACTCTCTTGGCCTATTTCTGAAAAAGGCCTGAGTCTCAGCTACGACAGATTTTCTGGATTTCTTGGCCCATGCACGGACCCGCACCCTCCCATCCTGTCAGATCCTTTGTACCCACACCTCCCCTGGGAGAGTTCTTTGGCCTCGTCTGGAACATGAACAAGCAAAACCAAACACAGTGTGACATAATGTATTGGTCTTTATTGAAAAGAAACATGCTCCTCTCGCACACCTGAGGGCAGGAAGCAAAGGCAAGTTCTCAGCAGGATGGGGGACAGGGAACCCGAACCGAGGCTGGTCAGCAGTGGCCCCCTGCCCCCCACCGCCCCGCCCCCTGATCCCCGTCTCTCCCAGGCCCACGAGGGGCCTCCCTTCCCCGCCTCTCTCTGTGCCCCTCGTCTCCAGCTCCCCCAGCCCAGCTTCTGCACCCCACCCCCCCATCCCCGGCCCCGGGAAGGGGAGGCATGTCTGTCCCAGCTCCAGTTCTGATATTTCACTTGTGAAACTTCCCTAGGCCCAGGTGCCAGCTTGCCGTCCTGCTGCTTCATGTCCGTCTCTATCAGCCATGCCCAAAGGGCACGTGAAATTATGGACAGCAAATAGCACACCTAGAGGGTGTGTGTGTGGGGGTGGGGTGTGGTGTCCCTTCTCCAGGAAGCAGTGAGGGAACAAAAGGAGGCCTGGGGGAAGGAGTCCTGGGTGCCTATCATCGCGCCCCCGCCCCCCCACCACCCCGCAGCGCACCATTCGTTTCCATCTCCGCATCTGAAGGACACGTAGTCCTCGTTGAAGCAACTTGATGAGGATTCCCCTCCTAATGACGTGACAGAACCTATGAAGAACTGCACTCCTTGAATCCATAAATGCTAACAGGATCCAAGGAGTTTTCCATCAATGGCCGAAAAAGAAATGGTCCTGAACATAATAACTGCCAAGTATTCCTCTAGACGGAGGCATCATTCACTTTTTCTTTTTTTAACTTATTTTCTTTTTATGTTTTACAATAAACTGTATATATTTAGAGTGTACAATTTGGTACCCCAATCTTCCAATTCATTCCCCCCAACCCTTCCTGCTTTCGCCACTTGGTGTCCATATGTTTGTGCTCTACATCTGTGTCTCTATTTCTGCCTTGCACACCAGTTGATGTGTACCATTTTTCTGCAGTCCACATATATGTGTTAATATACAATATTTGTTTTTCTCTTTCTGACTCACTATCATTCACTTGTTAACAACAGTAACGACAATGACGACGACGACAAGGACAAGGATAAGGACCGGAAAAACAACAACAGAGAGAGCACTGGGCGAGTTTTCCACTTCTTAAAGGAAGGAGGCCGTGTTCCCAGGCAGGTTGGTTCAGCTGCACAGTTTCCTCCGGTGACTATTCCTGGGGGCACCGTCGAGGTGATGCACTAAACACACAGGAGGAGGCCTTCTTGAATGTCCTGCCCAGGAAATGGGGACATGATTCCAGCAGTGGCGATGGCTGCCCTTCTCTTTAGGGTGACACACGGGCCTGATGGCACCGGGCAAACCCTCCCCTCCCTCCCTCCCTCCCTCCCTCCCACCTTCCTTCCTTCCTTCCTTCCTTTCTTCCTTCTTGAGGCTCTTGGCCTCCCCACTGAAAGGAAGAGCCCAGGGCCCAGCAGCAAAGACCTTCTGCTGATCCTTGCCAGGGGGCTCTCTTTTACACACTTGAATAGGATCAGTAGACACCGTCATCTCATGAGAAGCAGAAAATATCATCTAAAAGCCTACTTTCCTGGTGTCTCAGCGTGCAGGGCTCCTCCTTCTCAGGGATCTTGTGCTCTGGAGGGATAATTCACATGCTGGGGGAGTAGGTTCCCAATAGCATCTTATGAAATGGATTACAGGATGTCTTCCTTTGAAAAAGATAAAGATTATTTGGGAAAGTTATTCATATGAAGCACATGGATGATATCCTCTCTGATCTATATATTAGAGTTGACCGTTGAACAACCAACATGGGGGATTAGGGGGGCCGACCCCACACACACCATTGAGAACCCATGCATAACTTCACAGTCCAAGCTCTGTATCGGGGCTTGCACCTCTGAGTACTCAGCAACCAGAGATCCTGCAGTGCCATAGTGCACAGCTATGGAAAACATCCCCTTATGAGTCACACACACACACACACACACACACGCGCGCGTGCTCGAGCGCAGACATCTCAACTTTGTTACCCAAACGTTAGTGGTGTTCGAATAATCTTAGAAGTGATGACTGCTGTCTGATGAAATCAATGGATCCATCAATCAATCTATGACACTACACTTTGTATTTCCTAGTCTCAAAATTATTTGGAATTTGGCTCCTTAGAAGTTTAGCTTGGTCCTTCAAGGACAGTGTCAGTTGGAGAGAAAATAACATTTCTTCAAATCATGGAAGTGAAATAGTCCTGGACGCTTATGTGAAACATTAACATAATTTTTCTTCTTTATTTTATAAGATAACTGGAATTAGGAAGAAAATCTCCTCGTGAAAAACCAGGTGCTACCTTTCCTTGACTGATGATCGAAGAGGAGAAAGCATTTTCTGGGCCCATGCAACTTGAGAGAAGTTCTAACTTTTCTGGAAAAGAAAGATTCCCACCCTCCCCTTGCTCGGCCATGCTAGAAACCTTCCCCTGCCCCAAACTCTGACGTGTCTCCTTGTTTGGCCTCACTGTGTGTCGTCCGTGGGCGCGGGAACACACTTGCGTTCCGTAACAGGAGAGCCTATGGAGAAAAGATCTCTGGCCACTTTCATGGGATCTGCATTGCTGGCTAGGTAAACCTAAGACATCAAAAGAAGTGCCTTGGAACACATGGTCCTTCCACACTGGTCACCTCATAGGATTCCTAAATGACTCTGGTTCAGCACTCACTCGACTTGGCTGTGTTTCTGTGCTTCCTGACCTAAAGGATCTATCTGGATATGCCACCCGATAGAAGCTGAAATAAATTCACTTTGGACGTGTGTGAATGCCGTTCATACAGAGAGTGGGGACTGCAGGGAGCTCTTGTGGATAAAGAAAAATGGGGGAACACATGTAGGCGACAGCACATAAAGTATAGAAAGATACACGAAGGTTTCCTTCGTTCGCGGGTTGGGAAGGGGGAACGACAGAACATTCCCTGCTTCTACTCCACGCACGCATGCACGCAGGCAGGCAGGCAGGCAGGCAGGCAGGCACCGGAGTGGGGTGGGGTGGGGGGAGCTGGCTCCTTACCCCACCCACCAGGGACGCGTGCGCCTTTAAAGAGACCAGGAGGAACGTGGTGGCGGGTGGCGATGAGGAAGGAGGACCATGTTCAAGGTGTGGATTTGCGGTGAGGGCTACTTGAGGTGACTAAGAACTTGGTGCAGTGAGCGGCCCATACAAGGACAGAAGCGATGGTCCCCTAATGCTTGCAGGGCCTGGCCAGGAGCGTGAACAGGAGCCCATGTCCCCAGGTTGGCATCATGACACTAGTTCATCCCTGTGAAATAGGATGTGTTTTCTGTATTCTCCTGTCTTGACAAACACACGTCTTTACCTGTGTCTCCGTACAACGACGGCCTCTGCGTGACAGTCGGCAGAACATCCCCAGGGACAATTATCACAGAGACCTGAGGTTCTGCTTGGCTGGCAATGCTTGTGTGAATACTGCAGTGAGATACAGACAGACAGACAGACAGACAGACACACACACACACACACCCCCACCTATAATTATGTGTATTTAATACAATATCTTTATTGATTTTCTGTCTCAGATGACGAATGATGCTGTCAGCCTCATGATTTTCACACAGGGTTTCTGTGTGTGTCCTACTGTCGGGACAACATAGCCGGTCTGTGTCATGGAAGCAGAGACACCGTGGGAGTCACAGGAATGAAGACCTCGTTCTAGGAACTGGACCTTCCAGAGGCCTGGGAGCAGCTTTGCAGGGCAGGGCAGGGCTGCGGAGAGGGGAGGGGAGGGGAGGGGAGGGGAGGGAAGGCTGTGGCTCTCAGTCCTCTGAGTGCCCGGTGGCAGTGGCGGAGGTGGCAGTGCCGATGGAGCTGTCAGCGCCCGCAGGGAAAGGTAGCCACCGATGTGCGGGGCCACAGGGGAGACATGGAGAGACTCGGGGGAAGGCACAGCTGTCCTTCAGTGGATCTGCGGCCAGGCAGCCAGGAGTGGCCTGGGTCACTGTTGTCCAGGGGGCACCAGCTGGGAACACTAGCCAGACGCAGGGCGGCAGGTGTGTGTGTGTGTGTGGGGGGGGGGATGGACAGCCCTCCACCCTGCACCTCTGTGCACACCTGTCACCATGTGGGATGGCGACAGCCTGCAGAGAGCCTTGGCTGTGGCTTCGCTTCCAATGCCTACATCCCATCCAGTGTTCTCTTTGCACCAGCCCTACCCTGGGGTCGCACGGGGAGGGGGAGACTCAGAAAGGCGGTTCCCAGGCTGCCCCCGCATGGAAGTCACATGAGCCTCCGGACATGGCCGTGCCACGTCAAACACGCGTCTGGAGGTAGGTCAGACTTTACATTGTGTTACGGTTTGTTTCCTTGGGAGAAGCTGTGTCTCTTAGGCCAGGAGCAACTGGAATTGTCGGTCAAAGTCCTCAGGCAGCCCTTTGACTTGGAGGCCGAGCACAAGTTTGACACGGTATGTTTCCGGTGACATGGAATTGCAGATGGCCCACGAAGCATGCTCTCGGCAATACTGCCAAGCCTGTGGTCTCACAGGGGAGAGTCTCCTCGACCGAGATGTCACCATCTCGGGAATCCGCACCTGGAGCGACACGGTGACCTCAGGACGAGCGCCCTGTCTGTGCGCCCCATCCGGATGCGCGTGGACGGGAATGGAGCAGCTATGTGAACGGTGGACGATGCCAGCTCTTGTTCTTCTGCTCTGCTGCCTGCCGTGCACGGCTGTGGAGAGGGACGAGCCGCTGTGGAGAGGGATGAGCCGAGTCCAGTGTCTCTGAACCCACCCCAGGCAAAGAGGAGCAGGAAAGTGGGTGTGGGCCCTCCCTTGTGTGTGGCCAGGATCCTGTGCGGAGGGAGAGTCCCTGGCCCTCCCGCTGAGAGGAAGGTGCGAGAGGTGGATCGGCGGCGGCGTCTTTCCTCGGGGCCCCAGAGCTTCTGTAGCTCAAATCTCCCCTCTTCACAGTTCTAGTTGGCGCCCGCCCCAGCACAACCTACCTGAGAGCTTCCCTGGTATCCGGAAGCGATGGCTTTGTGTTTTGAGGACAGAAGGGGAGAAAGAGCTGAGCAAAGCTTTTCCCTGGAACCTGAGTGTTTATGGGTGTGTCTGGCCCATCACCAGTGAGCGTGCTGAGTGCCACTTCCTGAGGGCAGGTGCTCTTTAAGGAAAGTATGGCTTCGTATCTTTGTGACACGCAGGCCCTTCTAGAATGTGGAGCGAGTTTCTCAAGAATCCCAGCAGAATCCCAGGTGCTGTGGAGGCTAGGGCCTCAAAGGTCCGGCTCCATCCCCTCTCTCCATCCTGGCCTGGCCTGGCCTGGCTGGGCCCCTAAGGACCCTGCTGGCCTCTAGAGTGGCCCCTGCTTCTCGGTTGGTTTCCATGCTGCTGCTCACAGAGCCATCTTCTCCAAAGGCAGCCGACCGCCGTATTCCTTCCGTGGAGGCCTGGCACGGCTCTCCTTGGCTTGGATGATAGCATGAGAGGACTGACAAGCTGGGTCCTTCCTCCAGGGCTGACCTTTTACAAACTCCGCCTTGAAGAGGGGTAAAGTCAGCATGTCATTCTCACGTGGAAGATGGGACCCAAGGGGCCCGTTCCTAGCTCTACCACTTGGGAAAGTGAGGGACTCTTCCGTCAAGGAAACGGAGAGCTCATACTTGATGGTGCGGTTGTCAGAAGCCTTTTTCTAAGCCTCCCCTGGCCCCACCGTGTCAGAAAGACGTGTCCCTCCACCTGCCGGGGACTTGATGAAGGAGAGTCACTCTGGTAGAAGTACCCGAAGCTCGATGACTTCACTGCCGTCTCCCTTTCTCTGGCACGGGCCCGCCCCTGGAGGAGCCCTGTCTTCACCTAGCCGTGACGGCACCGCTCAGGGGAGCTGGAGACAGGACCCCAATGAGGGCAGGTGGATGGGAGCCTGTTCAAAATGACCTACACACCCAATCTGCCGTAGACATGGTGCACAGATCGTGGACGTGCCTGTGCCCCCGAAGACATCCGTGTGGCCCCGGGCATCCGGCAGCCATCTTCTCCATGTTCTCCTGACCTGTGTTCTTGCTCTTTTCTCCGGAGCACTCGCCTGATGATTCGTGGGGAATGAAACCCCAGCTGGCAGGAGCCAAATGATCTTCCCAACACAAGGGAAAAGAAGAGGTGGGGTCCCACATCCATCCAATGTTTCTGTGCCTAAGAATGAGTTTCTAAGAAATCTCATCCTCCTTTAGCTCCCTTAACTCTCCCCCGCCCCCCCACCCCCACCCCCACCCCCTGCACCCACCAGCCCGGGCCATAGTATAGTTACTTTCCCAGATTTCCTCCCTCTCCTCAGCAGAACCGAAGAGATTGTAGGTGTTGCCACTTCTCTGAGTCTTTCTTTGCTTTCTTAGGAGGGCTGCCCCATGTCACGTAAAACTTGGAAGACATACACACGTGAGCATCTCTCCTTGTGATTCTAACCCAGGGAAGAGCATTTAAAAATCGAAAGGAGGCAAACTAGGGTTCAGGCACCCAGAGTTGAGCCGGGTGGCCACTGGGAAGAGAGTTCCAGATGCCTTCCTGTTTGGGGGGGGGGAATCTCCCCCTCTGCCCCTCTTGAGTCCTCGTGGCTGGACTCATCCTAACATGGACTCAAGGCGGATAGAGGAAGCGGGAGCGGGAACACGTGTTCGTTTGTTGTTGTTGTTGTTTTACCTTCTAGCCGTGAGAAGTGGCTGAGGCGGGCAGCTTTTCGACTGTGTAGACCAAGGGACAGTACATGTGTGAGACAGGGATCAGACCGAGAGACTTAGCTTTCGGGTGTGCCCTGAGCGAAGGAAGACTCTAAACAGAGTTTGGGCTTGGGGCGGTCCCTGAAAGAAGTCACAGTGTTTGTCTCCCTAGGCTTCTCGGCCCGAATGAATTCCCTACTTTGGGGATCGGAGCGTCCTCCTAACTCCAGGTGCAGATGCAGGGAGTGCGCCTTTCTCCGGAGAGAGAGATGGATGTCTCGCTTTCAGGGAGACACAAAGGAGAGCCCGAGGGTCCCTCTTGTGTTGGCCGCCTTCTTGAGGTCACCGTCATGCCAAATGATCACTGTGCCACGGAGGTGCATTTTGGCGTGGCCTATCCTGGGCTCCACAGCCACCTCCCTGAGAACGGGTATGGTCAGAACCATAGGAAGCTCAAGGGCGCCGCCAGCCGGTTTCAAAAACGTATCTGTCAGCACCTGCTGGCTGCAACCGCGAGGTTTCCAAGTGCCCTCCGCATATTCTCCCCCTCCCCTGCAACGACGTCATCACTTCCAATCCTGGCGAACAATGTATGGAACCTTTGCTGGGGTTTTCGTTTGTTTCTCTTTTGTGGGGTTTCTCTATCTCTCTCTCTCTCTCTCTCTCTCTGTCTCTCTGTCTCTGTCTCTGTCTCTGTCTCTGTCTCTCTCTCTCTCTCTCTCTCTCTCTCTCTCTCTCTGTCACACGCGCTCTGATGTTCGGGGCCTAATGGGAGAAATGAAATCAAGCGAGGGGTTTTGCCCTCAGGTTGCCTTGGTCTCGGGTTGACTTGTGTGCGCTGAGAAAGACGGCCTTTACTGAAGGCCCTGCGCAGACTTTTTGACACCCCCGATCCATGGAATCCTGAAGCTGTGGAACCTAGAAATCTTTCGGTCTCCTTTGGATTTGGAAATCTTCTCCTTGACAGAAAGAAGCCCATTTAAAAGAGAAAAAGAAAAAGTGGAACTGCATGAGCAGATCGGTTTTTAGATCTCAGCCGGGCAGCTGCCCGGTTCTCTGGGGAGAACTGTCTTCATCTTGCAAATCTGTACACACAGCCCACAGTGGCCTGGGATGGAGGCCAGTGGACTGGATTGGGCAGAACCTGAGACCAGAGGAAAGAGAAAAAAAATAAGAAAAATGGTGGTGGTGGTTGGGGGGAGGGGGAAGAGGTCTGCTTTGAAAAATAGGAACTGCTGGCAGGGCTCCCTCACCCCCACCCCCCCACCCCAAAGTAGGACTGTGTATCCAGGCGTAGAAATGATACTGCACCAAGAAGGCAAGCGCTGTTGAGACTGCTGTTCCTATGATGTTACAAACCGAAAGCGATGCTTTCTGGTCGAGGCTCTCCATGACAATCTACTAAGCAAATCACACGTTGGCTGTTTTGGACGTTCTCTGCAGTTTTCATTGGGAGTGAGGAAGAGCCGTTTGTACATGTTTTGATACAATGTTTTGAATGCTGTGGGACCATGGTATGTTTCCGCCGTGGATGAACAAGGTTGCCTTTTCCAGCTTCCGCTTGCATGGTCATTTCCTGGTCCTGACGACCCCCCCACCCCAAGTGAGGGAGGCCTGTGTGTCTTTGTGTCCATTTAGAAGGGTTGGTGCTTGATGCCAGCATGATATCCAAATCTTGATTTTGGACTTACCAAACTACTGTTGGGAGTTTGTTTCTTGTCTTAATCTCCCTTAACTCTTGCAGTCACCTGAGTGTCCACTCTTGATCTCGCCTCTCTCTCTGCCTCTGTCTCTGTCTCTCTCGCTCTTTCCTTTTGTTGATTTCTTCAAGGCAAGCCATCTTTTACCTCCTCCTCCTCCTCCTCCTCCTCCTCCTCCTCCTCCTCCTCCTCCTCCTCTTCCTCCCCCTCCTCCTCCTCCCCCACCACCCTCCTCTTCCTCTTCCTCCTTTCTCTGCCCCCCTCCCCCCTCCCTCCCTCCTCCCCCCGCCCTTTTAAAATGGAAGTCTAACAGACTGACAAGAGTATATTGGTTTTCAGGTGTATACCCTAGCGAGTGGCTATGTTTACACATGACCCAGGGATCTCCGTGATAAGTCTCGTTACTGTCTGTCACCATTCGATGTCATGACAGTAGGATGGACTCTATTCCGCCTGCTGTACATGACATCCTGCGAGTGAGTTGTTTATTTCATAACTAGAAGTGGGCACCGCTTCCTCTCCCTCACCTATTGCACTCGTCTCCCTCTTCCCCCCTCCCTCCCTCCTCTGGCCACCCCCCATTTGTTCCTTTTAGGTGTCGAGGAACCTGTTTGCGGTTCCTTCTTTGTGTTCATGTGTGTGTATTGCTGTGCACGTTCTTCACAGACATGATAGTCTCGCGACCTGAGGTATCTTGTGTAGCGCAATACCCTCTGGGTCTCTCCATGTTTCCGCGGATGGCAAGACTTCATTCCCTGGTAGGGTTGAGTCATAAACGCGCGCGCGCCTGTGTGTGACTAGGTAGAGACGTATGCACACAGAGAGCGCTATTGGTATGTCCCTAACTATGGCTACATAGGGATAGGTGTGGATACACATACACGTGTATGTATGTGTCACCCTCACCCCCTCGGTGGGCACGTAGTGGAGTTGCTGGGTCACGTAGTAGTTGTTGGTGCAGTGCTTTCAGGGACTTCTGTGCTGTTTTCCGTAGTGTCATCTGTTGTCGGGGAGCCATTCTGTCAGGCACCAGGTGATATCTCTGAGTCCTCCAGCATGACATGGTGGTGGTCTCTCTCAGCGTGAAAAATAGGTGTCCCGTCAGGAGCCACTTTCCTCTGCCGTTGTGAACTTGCTGTCGCGATTCCAGATCCTGGGCCTGGCCGTGTATGCTTGTGCAGAGAAATGCCAGTGCTTTTTATCATACCCTCCATTTAAAAAAAAAAATTGTTCTGTATTTGATGGGCTGCGTTGGGTCTTTTTTTGCTGTGCGCGGGCTTTCTTTCCGTTGCGGTGAGTGGGGGCTCCCCTTCGTTGTGGTGCGCAGGCTCCTCATTGCCAGTGGCTTCTCTTGGTGCGGAGCACGGGCTCCAGGCACGGGGGCTTCAGGAGTTGCGGCACATGGGCTCAGTCGTTGTGGCTCACGGGCTTCGTTGCTCCGCGGCATGTGGGACCTTCCTGGAGCAGGGATCGAACCCGTGTCCCCTGCAGTGGCGGGCGGATTCTTAAGCAGTGCGCCAGCTAGGCAGCCCCAGTTGTTTCTTGTATTTCAGGGAAAGGTTTCCTTTGGCTTTTGGTTTTGTCCCCGCCCCCACCCCCCAAGAAAGGTACTGTTGGTTGCTTTGTTGACAGTGGAAAACTGTGTTGCGGTTGCTGTTGGAGTGGTGGGGGTCGTCGTCCTTGTTGCTTTGTTTCCTTTGTGGGCGTTGTTTTCTGTTGGTTTTTTCTGGCTTTGTTTCCTTGTGGATGAAAATGCCTGGTCTTGGTCTGCTCTGTTCAGGCCTCCTGCCCACTTTCCCCATCGGGTTGCTTGTTCTGGGGGGGCTGCGTTGCATGAGGCCTTGCTCTGTTTTGGACAGGAACCTCTTATGGGACATGCTTGAGGTTTTCAGATGCGTGTGTGTGTGTATGTGTACACGTGTGTGTGTCTGTACGTGTACACGTGTGCATACACACTACATATGTGTGTGCCTTTACGTACTCCTTGAAGGGCCAGAGCAGTCCCAGAGCTTGACTTTGACTTTTTGGTAGTTTGGCTTGGTTTGATTTTGGTGGGACGACAGGTCACTGTGAAACTTTACTGTAAATCTCTCTCTCACACGCACACGCACGCACGCACACACACACACACGCACGCACTCGCACGCACACTCACCACTTTGCATTGTGTAGATGTCCTGGAACGTGGTTTCTTTAGTGGATGGCTGTTGACTCGCTGCTCCCCGCCCCCCCGCCCCCGCCCCTGCCCCCGCCCGCCGGTGACTGTGGTCAGTCCATTTTGAAATCCACGTTCTGACCTCAAGTTCGTGTTCCCCACCCACGCACCCATGTGTTCTCTTTGGACTTTGTCGCGGTCTGTGCGGAAATAGATGTTTGTTTCCATTTGTGTGGGGCCAGAGTGTATGTTTACTTTCGTTTCTAGCTTCTGGGCTCTGCGTGTCAGCTTTCCAAAGCCCTTCTCCGTGCCAGAAGGGATGAATTCCTGCGTCGTTCTCTGAGCGCTTGCCTGGTTTCGTTTTGCTGGTCCCCGCCTTCCCTCCCTCCCTCCCTCTCACCCTCCGGGGAGCTGGGGATCTCGCTTGTGGCACTGTGGGCGTCTCCGTGGAATTCCCTGCGCCCCCCCCCATGGCCTGGAATCGCGTCCCCTTCCAGGCAGCCTCCCGGCGGCATCTTGCCAGCTACCCCTGCCCCCGTGTGCTGGCGGGGATCGGGACGCGCCGTGTCGTGTCGTGTCGTGTCGGGCCGGGAGCTAGCTCCGAGGCGGACCCCTCGGGGCCGCGCGGGACGCCCGCCCCGCTCCGGGAGGAGCTCGGGCGTTTGGGCGGCCCGGCGCTCCGGCGTCCTCAGTGGCCGGCCGGCGACAGGGATCCGGCCCGGGGACGTTCGAGCCGGTTGTCGGGCGCCACCTGGCGGCCGCTTTTATATTGTCCCTTCCCTCCGGAGCTCCGGCGACCTTGTCGAGGGCTGTGACTCAGCCGCCGGGCCCGAAGCAGAGTTCCGGGAGGCGGGCCACGCTGGTGCTGGCAGCCCCGGTGGCGCCGAGGCGTAGGCGCCTCCTGCTGTCGCCTGAGATTGGGCCTGCAGATCTATGGGGCTGTGACTGCCGCCACGCTCCCGAGCCGGGGCTGAGGGGCCGCCTGGCCGGGTCGACCAGCATGCGCCTGTGCCCCTCCGGCCGCGGGAACCCATGTCGGGTCGTGCCGCCGCGGTGGGAGAGGAGAGGGTCTGCCGCGCCCGGAGCGCCTGGGACTTGGTGGCCCGGCCTTCTCCTGGGCCGCCCTTGGGAGCGTTCGTTCCCCGACCCCCCCCCACCTCCCTTTCCCGGTGCCCCCGCGTCCCGCTCCGGAGGTGGGGACCGGCTCGGGCCGAGCGTTGAGGCCGGTGGAGGCCGCCACGGGCTCGGTGGTGGACGCGCATGCGTCCCGGTCGTCAGATGCTTTCGGGCCGATGGTTTTCCGAGCCGGACTCCAGAGGTGAGGACCGGCCTGGGCCGCCAGCGGTGACCCGGAGAGGCTGGCCCGGGCCTGGTTGCGTTGCCCCGTGGGCTCCGGGCGTCTCCCTGGAGAAATGGGTTCAAGTCCCGATGGGTCCGGAGACGTGGACGGACCGGCCCCTGCTCGCGCAGGTGGCTGGTGAGGGTGCACCCGGCCTGTCAGCGTGCCCGCGTGGGTCCCGGTCGTCGGACGCGACTTTGTCTCCCCCCTCCGCCCTCCACCCCGAGTCCGGGCCGGGAGGTGGGGACTGGCGCGAGCCATACCGGGTGGCCCGGGGAGGGGCTCCCGGGCCCGGGCGTGGTCCCTCATGGGGCCCGCTCATCGGAGGCGGCTCGGAGGGGTGCTGTGTTTCTTTCTTGGAACTAAGTCCTGGCCCGGAGACTCGGATGGACCGGTCCCTGCCCGCGTGGGGGGACCGGGGAGGGCATCCCCAGCCCGCTCCCTCTCCCCCGTGTCCCCGGCCCACTCTGCCACCCCTCCATCCCTGGGTCGACCAGGTGGCCCCGGGTGCTCCGGGGCAAGTGTGGATGGGGAAGTGTTGGGGGCAGGTGGCTGGACCGAGGTTCCGGGGGCCCCCGTGAACCTCGTGGGTGGGCCCCGCTGTCAGGTGCCATGATTTCTTCCGCCGGAAATGGGGCCTTTTTGCCACCAGATAGGTGCTGACACGGTGTTCTTCTGCGTCTGTCGCCGATAGACGCTGGGGCTCCGGACCCGGGCAGGACTCCGGGCTGGGGGCGGCTGTCTGACGCCCGGCTCGGTCCTTGCCGCTTGAGCTGCCCGCTTGGGCCTGCGCGCCGGCTCTTGCGTGCGCGCCCGGCTGCCCCGACCCGCGGTGCCGCCTCCGGCCTCTGGCTGAGCCCGAGGGCGGCGGGGCCAGGTGGCGTCGGGTGCTCGACCCTGTGCGCTGCCCCCGCTGCAGGCACCCGGTGGTGAGTGGCCGGCACGACCCCACCCCACAGGCTCTGTGCCCCGTGTCAGGCGTTCTCGTTCTGGGGTGGCTGGCTGCTCTTTGCCCGAGACGAAGGGGCGCCGGCGAGGCGGAAGCGGGCCTCAGTGTGACGGGTCTTCGCCGTGCCTCCCCTGCGGGCCTCTCCCGCCATGGCTTTAGGCTGGGTGGGTCAACCGATTGATGTGGTGGTGCCACGCTCCGCTGGGCTGGGCCTAAGCCGTGCCAGACGAGGGACGGACGTTCCTGGGGGACGGGACTGCTCTTCTCGTTCTGTCCGCGGGCTCCTCGCCTCTCTTCCGCCCCGCCTGCTGGGGTGTGCGGAAGGCAGGGGTGCGGCCTCCGGCCCCGAACCCGCGGTCTCCCGCCCCCGCCTCCCGGCACGGGCGGGGACCGGGGTCCTCGGACGCAGCAGACGCTCTCGCTGTGCCTCTTTGGTGTACGCCTCGCGAGCGGCCCTCCCCGCGGCGGGGAGGGCCGCCCCGCCGCCACGCTGCGCGCCCCCCGTCGGTGTGCGAGCGTGCCGCGCCTGGCCCTCCGTGGTGCTCCTGGAGCGCTCCAGGTCGTCCCTCAGGTGCCCGAGGCCGAGCGGTGGTGTTGTTCCCCTTTCCCAGCGTGTCCCTCGGGTCTCCGCCACCGTGGCGGGTGCCGTGAGCAGCTCTCTCTTGGGGGGGTCGAGACGGTAAGGGAGGTGCGCCCGCCTGTTCCCCCCGGCGGTGGGGCCAGGGGCCGCCTCGTTGTGCTGGTCCTCAGCGGCGTGCCGTGGGGGCCTGAGCTTGGCCGAGCGCACGCCCCGTGTGGTCCCCACTACGTGGGGGGCTGCGCGCGGGCGTGGGAGCGATCGTGGGGGCCGGGGCCTGTGAGAGAGGGGGCTGTGTCACGCATCTTGGGCGTGCTCCCCCTCGAGGGCCCGAGGGGCGAGCCCGAGGGCAGCAAGCCTTACCGAGGTCGTGCCCCGGCCCTGGCCGCGGACGCTCCCGTGGGCCATGTGCTTACCCATACCGCAGACCCCCTCCCCTCCAGGCGACTGGAGGAGGTGTAGGCGGCTCATGGAAGCGCCTCTCTGGGCCCGAAGGAGAGGCGATGAGTGGGGGATGACACGCCCTCGGTGAGAAAGCCTTCTCTAGCGATCCGAGAGGGAGCCTTGGGGTACCGAACCCCCCAGCTGCCGCCCCTCCCAAGTGTGCAGTGGCCACCGTGGCGACTGCCAGAGCACGTGGGTAGACCCCCCTCGCCTCCGCGGGAGGGGTGCGCCGGTCCCGCGGTGGGGCCGAGCGCCGCTCTTTGCCTACCGTGGCCCGCGCCTCCCCCCTCCGAGTCGGGGGAGGGTCCCGCTGGGCCGAGCCGAGCCGGTGTCCGAGGCGCGGGGTGGCGTGTGTGCGTGCGGGGTCGCCTCCGTTGGCGAGCCCGGAGGGGGGAACCCCCGGTCCCGGCTCCCCAGTCCCGCAGCCACGGGGAGCCCTGCCGCGCCTGCCCTTGCCTCGAGCCGCAGCCGGCGGCGGTGTGTGGCCCTAGGTCGGGCCGCCTGGCTCGGGAGCGTTTCCCCAGGACGTGTGAGCCCTTGGGGTCGGCTGAGGTGGTGATGGATGTGTGGAGGCGACGCAGATGGATGCGCGAAGGGGTGGACGGGCTCCTCCGCTGCACGCGGGGGGAACCGTGGCATGCTAGGCCCCGGCGGCGGGGCCGGGTCGTGGGGAGGCCCTCGAGGGTGGCGGGCGCCGGCCGGCGTCCCAGGCGTTGGCGGGACCGCCCCCTGGTGTGGGGCGGTGGGGCCCCGCGCTGGTTTCCCTGGTGGCCCGGCTGTGCCCTGGCCCTTTGTCTCCCCCTGGGTGGCGCCCCCGGCCCTGCTCCGTGGCCCTGGCCGTGCGTGTGAGCCGCCCCCTCCCCGTCGCCGCCGGTCTGCCCTCGCCCCTGCCCCCACCCCTTCCCCCGCCCGGGATCGAGCCTGGCCCTGCCCCGTGAGGGTGCCGCCCCCGGCCGCCACGGCCGGCGGCGTCCCCTGGTGGAGTGCTTGTCGGTTCCCGACGGGGAAGAAGAGGTGGGCGGTGTGGGGGCGCGCCGGTGCGCGTGCGGGAGAGTGTTGTCGCGGGCCGGCCGCGGCTCTCCGGGGTCGGCGGTGGCGGCCGCGAGCCCCTGCGAGGAGGTCCCACGGGGGCCCGAGGAGGCCAGGCGCCGTCGTGCGTGCTGCGGGACCGCCCCTGTGCTGGAGGGCCTCTGGCGGTGAAACCCCGTGTCATGCCCCGGCGGCGGACTCGCGTCCGTGTCCTTGGGGTGGCCCCCGGGTCCCCCCCGCGGGGGCGCGCGCGCCCGTCTCCCCCGCCCCCGGAGGCTTCCTGCCGCTGTGTCGTTGCGCGTGCGCGACGCCGCCCAGCCGCGCCTCGCCCACCCTGTCTGCGCCCATCCGTTTGCCTGCTCCCGTCCGTCCGTCCCGCCTGCCGGCCCCCGGGGCCGCGCCCCGGTGCGTCTCGCTCCCCGGGCCCGCTGCGGCGCCGCTCCCGTGGCCCGCCGCCGCCGCCGCCCGTCCGCCGAGGTCGTTGCGGCTGGGGCGAGGGGGGCCGCCGTCCCCCAGCGCTCCCGCCCGAGCGTGGGTCGGGGCCCGGCCAGCACGTTGCGGACCGGCCGCCGTGTTCGCGCCGCCCCCGGTGTGGTGGGGGGGACCGTCTCGGGCCTCGG